>NW_015161446.1:59512-140176 GCF_001447785.1 Gekko japonicus
GAATCTGTTGTCTGGAGTTCAGTTGTGATACCTGGTGATCTTCAGGCTCCACCTGGAGGTTGACTACCCTAGGCGTAGCAGTCAGTGCTTTAGAGCAGGGTCTGCTAGATCCAGGTTCCTGCTGTAGAAGCTGAGTGGGTGATTTTGGACCAGTCACAAAGTTTCAGCTTGGCCTACTTCACAGGGTTGTTGTGCAAGTCAAAAGGGAGAGAAGAGAATAATGTAGGCTGCTTTGGTCCCCATTGCAGAGAAAGACTACTTTTCCTCCTGGAACCAACCAACCATTGTTGCCAATCTCCAGGTGAGGCCTGGAGATCACTCAGAATTACAAGTGCTTTTCAGGCAGCAGCGATCAGTTCCTCTGGAGAAAATGGTGGACTCTGTGTCATTATAACCTGCTGAGGTCTCCACAGCAAATTGATGCTGAGTGCCCATGGCTTTGGCACTCTTCCAGAGTCTCTTTCTAGAGCTCATTGTGTTTATTTCCATAACGGGCCTTATTCCTAGTAACATAAAACATTAGTTTGGATCCAGTGATCTACAGACCCAAGGATCTCAGAGCTTGCCCATATCCCCACACCAAAGTCTATCCCAGCTCTGGGACTTGCTAGGATTAACAGCCATGCAGATAAGAAGTTTGCAATGGGGAGTGTAAAGAGGAAGAAATCTATCAGCAGAGCAGTATGGATGGAAGAAAAAGAAAGGGGAATTTCCTTTTCTCGCGTTCCCCCTCCCCACTGTAGCCTCCAGACCTTCAGGGCTTGAGGCCACAAGTCCCACAACCCTGCAACTAAACTTCTGGGGGAAGGGGTACGTATGGAAGATCTGCAACCATAAATGCTTTCTGCTGAGAGATTGTTGGATCCAGCTGATGGTGTTGGGGTAAAAAAATGTGTGTATTTGTTCAAAGAACACTGATCAAGGGAAGCATTGTTAAGTGTTCTGGAAAGATGCAGCACCACCTTTCTCTCTCTCACTCACTTCAACAGAAAGAGGTCCTGATAACATTCCACAGAACTAGTGTGACTTAATAAATATGCATAAAGAGGGTATAACCTAAATAAATTTTCCTTCTCATATGAAAGTGGGTATCAAGACTTTGCATGTTGAAACAAGCTCTGGGTGTTGAGCAACATGATTACTTTGGCCAACAAAACCAGATTTGTGTGTATGTGCGTGGGGGACATTTTTCTACACCATGATTCACTGGAATTTGGCTTGGGGTAGTTAATAAATCTCAAATACTTTTTCCCATGCTGCTGGCTTTAAAGGAGAAAGAAATTCATTCTTTCTACTTCAATGGAAAATATCAATAGTTATAAATGACACTTGCTCATATTGATTTGAATAGAAAACAAGTACTGGGTCAATTGGATGTGTTTTTTACTGTTTACAAAATGATATTACACATAATGGATGGTGAAATCAAATGTTGCAAAATCAATTTGCTTTACATGGAAATAGAGCACTGAGCTTGCATCAAGATGGAAGTAATCTATATGAACATGTAAAGTAAAAGGAAACAAATGAGACTATAGGTGTTGGAATTCAAGTATATCTGAATGGGCTATAATAGAATGTAAATTAC
Organism: Gekko japonicus; assembly: GCF_001447785.1. Classification (NCBI taxonomy): domain Eukaryota; kingdom Metazoa; phylum Chordata; class Lepidosauria; order Squamata; family Gekkonidae; genus Gekko; species Gekko japonicus. The sequence continues at coordinate 61,101 of NW_015161446.1, forward strand.
ATAGGGCAAACATGGTGAATTTAAATAACTATTGGTTTGAGATCAATGACTTGATAATAATGCCTCTTTTTGCCTGAAAAGTACACAGTTGGAATTAATAATACAATCAGATAACTAAGGCTGTGCTCTTATTTGGATTCCTTCTTTTCCAATGAAGGTGTCATATGCCCATTCTTGACTAGGACTCAAATGTGGACCCCAAAGAGAAGCCTCACCTCCATCTACCTGTCCTGGCAAGTCATCCCAGTAGTATATGAAATCATGATTTCCTGGTGGGGGAGCTAGTCATTACTCCACACAGGAATTTTCCTTCCCATCATTATGCACTTTCTCACCTACCTGATTGAACTGGGGTTCCAAGAAGAAAATTGAAAACTGAAAAACTGGGTTTGAGGGCATAGACTCTGGGCCTGAGTATAACTCATGCAAGCCTGGCTTGATAACTGAAGTAAAACTGACAGGTATGAACTGAGGTAAATATTAACTAGGGGAAATATACAGTCCTCAGGGACATACTCCTTCAGGCAGATTCAGAATATATATAACACAGCACCATGCTGCAACTAAATCACACAACCAGGTCCAGTAAAACCCTATTGGCCTACTGTAATACCTCAGTACACTCAGTTCCCTCAAGAAGGAAACTTAACTCAAAGATAGGATATCTCTCGAGATCTTATTAGATGAGTGATACCATCAAAAGTAATCAAGAGATCCAAAAGCACCAACATGGATAAACCCCCCATGACAACTGCCTGATTCCAGGTCCTCAAGCACAGTGATTAAAGCAGTGTCAGTCCCATGACCATGTCCAAAACTGGATTGAAAGGTATCTCAATAGTTTTTTTTCCATCCAGAAACCTCATGTTCTACTGCCACCACCCTCTCAAGCATTTTGCCCAGAAATGGCAATTTGTTAGTAATGAGGTAATGGGCCATGGCTCACTCCAGCACCTCTGGTTAAAAATAATCAGGTACTAGGTGATGTAAGACTCTGTGAGACTCTGAAGAGCTGCTACCAGTCAGAGTAGTCAATTCTGACATTGACCTTGGTAGACATGTTCATGAAACTGCATTATACCTGTCAGAAAATTACTCCTTCTGGCTCAGTGTGATCTACTCTGACTGACAGTGCCTGTCAAGAATCTCAGACACAGTAAAGTCTCCCCCTCCCCACCCCAGCTTACTACCTCAGTTTATTTAACTAGAGATGCCAGAGATTGAAACCTTGGGCTTTTTGTGTACAAAACAAGTGCTCTGCTACTAAGCCAGGGCCCTCCCAAATGTGACAATAGGCAAAAATGATTAATTCCTAGGAGTATAACAGTTTTTTAAATGTAACGTTTAATATTGTAAGCTACTGAAGAAGAGAGTGTGAAAGGGGTTCTTGGTCCTTTTCCATCTTGTAGAGGCAAACACTGAGGTTTGAATACGTGGGCAGGAGGATAGCAGTCAGCCATAGGAGCTATTTTAAGAAATGCTATTGTTCATTTATTGTATTTCCCTTATGTTTTTGTTGTAAGTCTTTTTTGTTTAATTCATTGCCATGTTTATGCACATTATTCCCCACTGCCCCCCCTCAAAAATATGGTTTTTCTGCAATCACCATGGCAATGTTGTTGTGGTTTTGTTTGTCCATGTCTTACAGTGACTTCTAGTATAATTCCTCCCTTCCTGCTCATTTTTTGTCATGCACACTGGTATAGAAGGCACTTGGTCCAGAAGAGGAGTTATACTTCTGATCTTAGGAACTTGCTATATAAGTTCATATTCCAATTCTAAAATTGGTTGTGGCTTGTCTACCATCAGGATCAGTCTCATGCTGCAGTAATGTCAACATAATGGGATGAAGTGCTATTTCCCCAACACAAACTTTCCCACTTTGATGTAAAAAGTTTCCAGGATTAGACTGAGATAGTTTCAGAGTCTGCAGTAGAAGAGCTAGATTCAAGTCCAGTGGTAGCTTACAGACCAACAAGATTTGGGGGGGGGGGGTAATAAGCTTTTGAGAGTCAAAGGTCCTTTCTTCAGATACCAAGATTAGGCTGTGGGTAAATATATGTGTGTGTGTGTGTGTTCAACATAATGACATGCAGCTAATCACTGAGAAAACCTACAGAAACTGTAATACAAAGTTTCTAGTAGGGATGTGATACAATTTAATGACTTCTCTGGTTCAGTTTGAATGTTAGATGAAATGTGATAGCAAAAGTAAAATTAAAATCAACACCTATTGCTGCATATAAATGGTATATAATATCATATAATATATAAATGTCATAAAAGGGAGCCATTGTAAAAATGCTGTAAAAACAGCATAAAATGCTATACGATACATGGACACAATAGGGAAATGGGCAGTAAAAATACTCAAGTCAGTTCCAGAACTTCATAGGCACAAGGATTGTGGATCTTTCCCTTGTTCCCCTCCCTTCAGCTGCACTTTTCAACCCCCGGTAAGTTGATTCCTTCCCATCTTCTGCTGAAAACTTGCTAGATGCAACCAATATGCATAGGAATGAATAGATACTGGGGGGGGGGTGTATTTTAAGGTTGCTAGTCTCCAAGTGGGGCCTGGAATTATAACTAATCTCCAGGCTAAAGAGATCAGTTCACCTGGAGGAAATGGCAGCTTCAGAGGGCAGACTCTATGGTACACCATAGAGTTTAGGTAAAATCCCTCTCCAAATTCTCCCATTCACAGACACCACCCCCAAATCTCCAGGTATTTCCCAAGCCAGAGTTGGCAACCCTAATACAGTCATCTAAGGCAAGTAGAAATCATAATTTAGTTACTTACTTCATTTATACCTTTCCTATATCCTCCATTGGGATTTAAAGCAACTTAATGTCAGTCTCCACTCCTCCTTCTATCCTCACAACAGTTCTGTGAGGTAGGCTAGGTGGAGAGTGTGTGACTGGTCCAAGGCCACCCAGAAAGCTTCTATGGCAGAGTGGAGACTTGCACCTGGGTCTCCCAGATCCTAGGTCAAACTGAAACCACTACTTCACATTGGCCCTCAGAAACCTTTTTCAATACAAGGGTGAGAGAACTGGGAGGGGGAAAGAGTGTGATGTGGTCCTCTCTTAGCTATAGCAATGTGTAAGGGTTGTTTTCTTCCCTTACCAACTATGTTTGGGAATATAAAAGTAGTGAACGGATGAACTCAAAATCCTGGAAAAATTTGTGTGTGACTACAGACAATGAATAGCCTGTATTAACAGCTGATTTTTTAAAAGAGTGGTGACTAATCTAAATACCCAGTCATGTGACCCTGAGCTGAAGCCGATAGGTTCTAGTACAAGTGATCTAGCACTAGTTCAGGGGAAGACAAGCATTAAGGCATTGGCAATAAAATAGTAAGCTCCTTCCTGTCAGAAATACCATCCGAAGTGTTTTCTCCTACTTCAGTTCAGCTTTAGAGGACAGAAAACTTTTCAGCTGATGTTCTCAAAAACTAGTGGGAAAGTATAAGTGTAAAATTAAAACTAAAAAATCAGCTGCACAGAACAAATGGAATATGCAACTGCGTGAAGCAGTGTAATTTGGCAGAACAAAATTTTTAAAAAGCATCATTTTATTGGCATATCCAAATGTGCTTCAGCATGGATCAAGCGACACCCCTCCCTATGCCCCGAAGCCATTAGAAGTAATGGGGTGTAAGTTCTAACCTGTGAAGAGCAGGAAACAAATTCCTTCTCAGGGCTAAAGCTGTAACATCCACATTAATGTATTAATATCAGTAGATGAAACATAGCTAATATTACATCTCATTTGCATAATGGATGAGACGGCGGAAGCAGTTCCAGATGGCAGATAAGCACCTGGAGCCAAAAAAGTGTTTTTAAAAGAAATATTTGCTGAGATGCTGATGGAAATATATGTACAGTGTGACTTGTTGTGCATGATGGGAAAGAAAGTTGAGAAACCTCTTAAGAAATGCAACAATGTCATTGAATAGTCAGGATTATCCATTAGATCACAGCAGATCACAAGTTTTCATGGGGAAGGCCCCAGGTCTGGTCCCTAGTATCTCCAGTTAAAGAATCACAAGTAGGAGGGTGGGGAAAGACATCAGAGATCTTCCCACAGTCATAGTTGACACTCTAAGATGTGGAGTCTTGTGAGCAAAAAGTCAACTTTGTGAGCTACTGGCATTAAAGTCGTGAGAAAGCAATTTGCCTACTGCATAAATTAGTTTGCTCTGGAGCCATCCTTACTGAGCTAAGAAAAAAATGTGTGAGCCAGAGGGTAAAAAACTGTGAGCTAGCTCACACTAACTCAGCTTAGAGGGAACACTGGTTGACAGTACTATGCTTGACCTGGAAGATGGTCTGACTCAGCATAACGCAGTTGCGTATATACAATCGCTGGTGGTGATAACTGTATCCTTCTGGACTGGACTGTTTTCATTTTGAGAACAGTGGAATAGCTCAAATAAGTAGTGCGTGGAATTAATGAATCGGGACCAAGTGGGAAAGGAAGAGAGACTGTAACCCCTTCAGCTCCCATTCAGTTTTTCTAACTGAAAGCAGTAAATCACTCCTCCTTTTCTGGATGACCCCAATCAAAATTATGGCCCGAATCAAAACTATGCATGCAATTTACCTTTTACAAGTTGCTTTGGCCCTCCATTTGAGTTTATTATCTCAACATTATATTGTAAACCTTTTGTAGGAATTTGTAATTAGACTGTAATTTTTCCTCCAATGGAAGAGATACTTAATATGGAGGAAGGCTCCTTAGACTAGAGGATTAAATTTGAGCTGAAAGACGAGGACACATCTCTATACATCAGGGCAAAAGTAAGAGCTTCATCGGTTTATCAAAGTAAATGTGATCATCAGTGCCACCACAAGGCTGAAGAACTGAAAATAATTTCCTTGTTCAAGTCCACTAAGTGGGATGAACAGCCAGTGTAGAGTCCAGTAGCACCTTAGAGACCAACAAGATTTTTGTAGTATAAGCTTTCTGAAGCCTCCATTAGATATGAGATGAGAATACAAAGTCAGGAATGTCTAGAATCCCTCTGTCCATCCATCCAGTTGAATAATTTCTCTTTCATCTTGCCACTCCAAGCCTCTTCAGAAACCCACACTGACAAGGGGGGGGGGGGAATGTTGCAATTTCACTGTTAATTAATTTACTAAGCCTTAGTTTAACCTACTTTCTTGTCTGATGTCTTCATTTTAACAGTGTGGGGGAAACTGATAGTTGACTTAAAACAGAACTTTTTTCATATATTCATTGGACCAATTAACACAGTCAAATGTTGAGGAACATTTCAGTATCACATGTTGAATGTTGATGAAATTTTATTCCAGCTCTACAGACATATATGGATGTTAGATTACAAAGACAGTTGAGAAGGCAAGGTAGATAATGAGCTACAAGTGCACAAAACAGATCCCCTTTCTGAGGGTTCTTGGCTATATGAATGTGCCCAGATATAGCGAAGATAGCTTTTGAGTTGCCAGACATTTTATTAAGCATTATCAGGGGTCGTTTAGTAGAAAAAGAGCTAGGGGAACTCATTAGCATAACTCATTAGCATATGCCACACCCCTGCCATCACCGGAAGTGTGTCATAAGGCCACACACCCTGCCATCACCGGAAGTGTGTCATAAGGCCACACCCCCTGCCATCACCGGAAGTGTGTCATAAGGCCACACCCCCTGCCATCACCGGAAGTGTGTCATAAGGCCACACCCCCTGCCATCACCGGAAGTGTGTCATAAGGCCACACCCCCTGCCATCACCGGAAGTGTGTCATAAGGCCACACCCACCACTCAGTTAGTCTTAGTCTTAAAGGTTAGTCTTAAAGGTGCTATTTGAACTCTTGGACTATTTTGGTAAAAAGGAGAGATACCAGGATACCAGGACAATATATTTTTATTCTCCTTGACACTGATGGCTGAGGTGCTTTTTCATTAGCAAAAATAAAGATAAGAAAGCTTCAAAGAAAGCTGTGAAATAAATAAAACATAAAAAATAAATAAAATAAATTCTAGCTTAAAGTTCAGATACTGAATTTTGACTTTTTTGAATTTTTGCTCACAAGACTCCATAGCTTAGAGGGAACATTGCTTGTGAGTAAATCTTCGCAGGATCCGGCTGCAAGGTTTTTGCCAGTGGTTGCATATCGGAAGCCCTTCCCATCCTCATTGGCAATTCAATAGCAAAGCCTAATAGCAAAGGCTCTCAGCCACAAGGTATAGATAGGGACTCTGGGGCGAGTGATGCTCTGTCATCTTGGTGCTTGGGGGGGTCAACAGTGGGAGGGCTTCTAATGTCCTGGAATGAAAAATGCTTCCTGCCCTCCCCTCCTTATAAAGAGCAGCGCCCAGACTATACAACTCCCCATCAAAAACGCTCGACAGCCACATTTCTCTCTTCCAGGACTGAAAAAGCTGATTTCTCACGCACACACCCATGACTTACTTATGAGTAAACCTTCCCAAGACCCGCCGGCAACGCTTTTGCCGGCTTTTGCAGATCTGAAGCCTCTTCCTAGTCTTTTTGGCCATTCAATAGCCGAGTCTCCTTCCTTCCTCCGGAAGGAAAATACCTTTTCCTCTGGCTCTCCTGCCCCCCCCCCGCTCCTTGCGCGGCCTCTCTAGGAAGCGGCTCGCTTGCCTTGACCCTCTCCGTGGTGCAGAGGAATGAAGGAGAAAAGCCTCCTCCTCCCATCCTCTCCGCGAGGCGCCGCACCCAGACCCGGACGGGTGGGACGGGCTTCAGCCAGGCTGCTCTCTTCAGCAATGATGCCTTATAATGCAGCTCGACGGGGCTGCTCGCGAGTAACTCCGCATGAGAGACCCCTCTCCCAGGCTCTTCACCCGGGGGAACGGTGATCCCCTGCGATCCCCGCGATCCCCCCGAATCGACCTCTGAGCATTATAATTATAATTGATGATAGCTAAAGGAGTGAAAGTTCATTGTTCACGGACACAGAATGAAGGAACATCTAATGTGTTAATTCTTTGTGGAGATACATGTCTGTATGCATGCTGCGGATTCTGATTCCTGTGATCCCTTATCCAAAACACTGATGTGATGAGGTGATAGCTGCACGTGGATTTCTAAAATGATGTTGGAGACGCGCAGCACTTACTGTGACAGGTATTCAATTACAAATGAAAAACAGATTCTCAAAAATAGTTTTCCCTGCTTGTCATTGTCAAGGTTTATGTCATTGTGGTTGTCCTGTATAATTCAAACAATTTTTAAAAGTAATGGCAGATTCATTTTTAACAATTTCACATTAAGTAATTATATTAGAGTATATAGAACAGCAAGAGATCAAGGCAGGAGGTCTAGAAATGGTTGTGACTGCTATTGCCCAGTCAGCAGTAATAAAACTGGTAAAGAGAACATTGTTTAAGAAGAAGTAATCACATCCAAATGCAGAAACATTGGCTTCTGTGTAACTGTATATGGTTTCATACTCATGTATTGTAGGCATGTGTCCTTTGTCAAGGTACTCCAACTCCTCAAACAGAGCCCACATCCACAAAACAGACCTCAGGAAATCAATGCTGAAAAATTACCTCTCCTTTGCAGCCTCTTACAATGAGAATGGCTGGCCTCTTTTTAACACTGACACAAGCAAGATTTCCTGGACTAAGGTGCCTGGCAACTGGCTGGAGGATTGTTGGTGGGGATGGGGTGGTGCATTGCTAACAGTGGTGCCATGTCACTTCTGATTTAAAAAACCCAGAAGTGACATAGGTAGCTCTAGGAATCACTGGGAACTCTATGGTAAAACTATAGCATTTTTGGTGATTCTGAAACATACTGTATGTTACGTGTGTGTGTGTGTGTGTGTGTGTCCTGTTCCCCTGCTGGGGAAGTCTACCATCATCATCGTCGTCGTCGTCATCGTCATCATCATCCTGTCTGTCTGTCTGTCTGTCTGTCTATATCTATCTATCTATCTATCTATCTATCTATCTATCTATCTATCTATCTATCTATCTATCTATCTATCTATCTATCTATCTATCTATCTATCTACTATGAATCATTCCACAGTGAATAGGACCCCTATCCCAGACAGCAAACTCTTACATACTTTCTAGACCCAATAATATTAAATCACCAAATGATGCACTACCAGTAATAAGGATGCTTTTGAAAGAAGTAGTACTGCAAGATGGTAAAGAAATATACTAATAGTAGGACTGATAGAATTAGAAATAAAGAACCAAAGAAAGCATGAAGGAATTAGAAAATCTTCACAAGAGAGCACCAAGTGTCAAAAGTCTAAGCTAATTATTCCAAATGTTAAAAGGAGATGGATTGCAGAGAAAGATGGTGGAAAAAATAGAATTTGAGTAGTGGAGATGTATTAGGGTTGCCAGGTCTGGGTTGCAAAATACCTGGAGACTTTGGTGTGTATCAGATAAGTCCAAGCAGCTCACAAGTCTTCTTGGGGTCACCAAAAGCAGGTGTGGGTGGAATCCTGTGTGTGTAAAGGATCCAGCCTACTGGCTAGTCAAGGAAAGCCTATTTGTACCTGAAAGCATTAAAGGTTATTCAAATAACACTCTGAAGCTGTGACTATCTTAAATTTGTGTGCCACAGCCTCTCCCTCGACTGTCTGGAGACTCATGCTGCTGATCTGTTATTTGAAACAACCAGTAAATAAACAAGTCATCGTATTAATATGGGCTTCTGCAGTTTAAGGAAAGTGGGCAAGAATGTGAAGTCTATTTCCAGAGTAGAATTGCCAGGTCTTACCTGGCTGCCGGTAGGGGGTCCCTCTCAATGTCTGGGTGCTTCTGGTGTATGCACGAAGCATGCATGCCACAATGATGTCACTCAGAGGTGACATCATTGTACAGGGCACATTGCGAGGTGATGCTCTACCATTTGAGAAAAAACTCTATGGTAACCATAGAATTCTTTCTCAAATGCTAGAGCGTCCCCCACACAATGTACCCTGTGCAATGATGTCACCTCCAGGTGACGTCATTGCACAGGGAACATTGGCACGGGTGGGGTTTTTTGGGGGTAAGGCTCCTCCCACTGGCCAACTGGGTGGCCAGTGGATTGGGCCCCCCAAAAGCGGGTAAACCCGCATTCCCATTAGGAAAATGGCAACCCTGTTCCAGAGCTACAAAGTTTTCTGTCTTCATCATGTGACTATAGGCCAGCCAACCCTCTGGCTGGGGCAGGGAACCCCTTAACCAGAACACTCATTGTCTGCCACTGCTCTAAGCCTGTGACTCTCACCCTTGAACCTGGTGGACTTTCAATGGAACCCAGTCCCTATACGGCCTTCAGGGTACAGTACCGGGTGTTCAAGGGCTACCTGGACTTAATAGTAGTCGAAGGGAACCTGGTCAGCCTCCTGGGTTGGGCTTGGTTCACTCCAGTGGGAATCACAATAGGAGTGGTCAAACAATGTGCCCCAAGAGACTTTAGCAAGGTTTGCGGGGAATTCCCCATGGTGTTTGATGGGGCTCTGGGATGTTACAAGGGGCCCCTGGTTTCACTACAACTTGACCCCAATGTGGCCCCCATCTGCATGCGATTCCGACGCACCCTGTTTGCCCTGCAGCCTAAAATTGATGGGGAGCTGGACCACTTGGTGGTGCAAGGGGTCCTGGAACCCATCTCACATGCGGCGTGGGAGACCCCCATTGTCACCCCCATGAAGGCTAATGGCGATGTCTGCATCTGCATGGACTATAAATGCACCTTTAACAGGGCTCTACAGGACCATTCCTACCCAGTCCCGGTTGTGAGTCACGTGTTGGCCACCTTAGCAGGGGCCAAAATCTTTGGCAAGTTGGACCTTGCACAAGTGTACCAACAACTGCCAATGGACGATACCACGGCCACAGCCCAGACCATAGTCACTCATAGGGGGGTGTTCAAGGTGAAGAACTTATAGTTCAGGGTGAGTGTAGCTCCAGGGATCTTCCAGCATCTCATGGACTCTCTGTTCAAAGGGATCCCTGGAGTGATGCCATTTTTCGATGACGTCCTCATTGCCGTGGCTATCCTGGACGACTTTGCCACCTGTCTCCGTGCAGTCCTCCACCACTACGACGAGGTGGGCCTGAAGGTGAAGTGGGAGAAATTTATTTATTTATTTATTTATTTATTTATTCAATTTATACCCCACCCTCCCCGCACATGTGGGCTTACAGGAGGCACAAGCCAATATAAAAACATATGTAAAACCATTTAAAATCATTACAATACAATAACATTATAATTAACAAAAGTGCTCTGGATGTTCTAATATGATATTCCACAACTGCTCTACTACTCAAGGTTATCTGTTCTGGAAGACGTTGATGTTCCTTCTTCCAGGGCCAGGTATGATGGAATGATAATGATAGTAGTGGCGGCTCCTAATCATATGCCTGGCAGAAGAGCTCCGTCTTGCAGGCCCTGCGGAACTGCACAAGGACCCACAGGGCCCGGATCTCCTCCGGGAGCTCATTCCACCCGGTAGGAGCCACCACCAAGAAAGCCCTGGCCCTGGTAGCGGCCAGCCTGGCCTCTTTGGGACCTGGCATCGCCAGGAGGTGTTGGGTCCCAGACCGTAGTGCTTGCGGGGGAACATATGAGGAAAGGCGGTCCCTTAGGTATGCTGGACCCTGACCATATAGGGCTTTAAAGGTAAGAACCAGCACTTTGAAGTGAATCTGGTACGCTATTGGCAGCCAGTGCAGCGCTTTCAGCACAGGCTGGATGTGGTCCCTACTAGGAAGACCCATCAACAGCCTGGCCGCAGCGTTCTGCACCAGCTGCCGCTTCCGGATTTGCGACAAAGGCAGCCCCATGTAGATAGCGTTGCAGTAGTCTAACCTCGAGGTGACCGTCGCATGGATCACTGTGGCCAAGTCGCCGTGGTCGAGGAAGGGAACCACCTGCCGCACCAGCCGAAGATGGTAAAAGGCTGACTTGGCCGTGGCTGCTACCTGGGCCTCCATTGTTAGTGCGGAATCCATGCGCACTCCCAAACTCCTAACCTCCGGCGCTTGGGTGTCCCCGAAGTAGATTTCTTAGGGTTCCGGGTGGGCGCATCAAGCCTCCATCTGGTGAGGGACAAAGTCAAGGCCATCGTGGAGGCCCCGGCGCCCAAATCCAAGGCGGAACTTCAGGCACTCTTGGGCCTCCTGAACTTTTATCACACCTTCCTGCCCCACAAGGCAGCTGTGGCGGAGCCACTGCACAGACTCTTGGACAAATCGGCACTGTGGTCCTGGGCCCCCGGGAGTCCGTGGTGTTCCGGGGGGTCAAGGCGCTCCTGATTTATAATGAGGTACTGGCGCATTTTGGCATGTCCCTGCCAGTGATTCTCACCTGCGACGCCTCCCCTTACAGCATGGGCCACCTACTCCCTGACAGCCGCAAGGTCCCGGTGGCCTACTACTCCCAGACATTGTCGGCCACCAAGCGGCATTATGCCCAGATCGACCAGGAGGGGCTGGCGATAGTAGTGGGGTTCAAAAGGTTTCATGGATTTTTGTATGGGCGGCCCTTCACCAATGTTTCCTCTAAACTTTGGAGTCTTGTGAGCAAAAATTCTTCTTTGTGAGCTACTGGCATTAAAGTTGTGAGCGAGCAATTTGGCTACTGCATATATTAGTTTGCTGTGGAGCCATCCTTCCTGAGCTAAGACAGAAATATGTGAGCTGGAGGCTAAAAAACTGTGAGCTAGCTCACACTAACTCAGCTTAGAGGGAACACTGCCCTTCACTATCGTGTCAGACCACAGGCCGCTTCTCAGACCCCTTGTGGCCAACAAGCAGATGCCCCAGATGCTTCCCCCCCGGGTCCTCCACTGGTCCCTCTTCCTGGCGGGTTACAACTACCACCTGGAACATCACCGGAGGAAAGCAATGGGGCACGCCAATACCCTCAGCTTGCTGCCGCTTTCATCTCTGGACGCTGACTGAGCCCCCGCTCATGGGGTCCTTCCGCTTGAGAGCCTCCCTGACCCACCCCTGCAGGCTGTGGATGTCACCAGCTGCTCGACCTGCAACCCTGTCATCTCCCGTGTTTTGGGCTAGGTGGTGAGGGGGTGGCCCACGGCCTCCACGGGTCCAGAGCAATGTTCCCTCTAAGCTGTGGATTCTTGTGAGCAATACTTTGTGAGCTACTGGCTTTAAAGTTGTGAGCAAGCAATTTGGCTACTGGATAAATTAGTTTGCTCTGGAGCCCTCCTTCCTGAGCTGAGACAGAAATGTGTGAGCCAGAGGCTAAAAAACTGTGAACTAGCTCACACTAACTCAGCTTAGTGGGAACACTGGTCCAGAGTTTACAGCATCTGCCACCTGCAAGGATGAACTGTCGGCCTACAAGGGGTGCCTCCTGTGGGGGGGGCAGGGTGGTCATCCCCAACACCCTGAGGCAACATGTCCTCACTGTGCTCCACGAAGCCCACCCGGGAATAGTCTGGACGAAGGCTCTGGTCCAGAGCTACATCTGGTAGCCAGGGATTGATGCGGAGATTGAGTCCTGGGTGTGGAGGTGCCCAACATGCCAGGCAGTCCATTCAAACCCTCCAAGTGCACCCACTCAGTCCTGGGAGTCCACCCACAAACCATGGTCCTGGCTATATATTGACTTCGCCGGCCCCTTTCAAGGTTGGATCTTCCTAGTCACAGTGGACTCATACTCTAAATGGTTGGAGATTAGCCCTGTCACCACCACGTCCGCGAAGACAGTCATCCACACACTGCACCAGATCTTCATGACCCATGGGCTGCCGGCGGAACCTAATCCAACATGTGAGGTCTTCACCCTTCCACCCCGCGACCAATGGACAAGCGGGGCGGATGATGCACACTGCAAAAGAAGCCCTCAGCAGGATCATGGATGGAAACTGGAAGTTCCGACTAACCCGTTTCCTCCTAACTCAGCAGACTACTCCAAATCCCGTCAACGGTTGTTGCCCAACAGAACTCCTGATGGACTGCTGTCCCATCATTCTCCTGGACTGGCTGCATCCAGACCGGCCGCCGGAGTCAAGGAGGCTAACCGAACAAAGAGAGGCTTCTTGGGGGTTCTTCCTGGAAGATACCCATTTTCATTAAGAACTTTGGGAAAGGACCCCTGTGGCTGACAAGCTGGGTCGTCAGGCCCACAGGTCCGGTCTCCTATGAAGTGTCTACGGAGGACGGCCAGCTCCTCAAGAAACATGTGGATAAGCTATGGTGGCAACAGCTTCCGGCAGAGGAGGAGGCCCCCCCCCGAGGCCCATTGGGCCCGAGAGCTACGCACCAGAGGCAAGTGTCAGTGAGAGTCCACCAGCCCCGGTCGAGGCACCAACAGTCGTGGCACCACCCGTGCCACTGGGGCCAGAAGAGCCACTGCCACTGCAGCAATGTGTCCCGGCTGAACACCCAGAACCAGTCGCAAGCAACCCTGTCCCGGTGCCCCAGCATTCCCTGCAAGAGCGCCGGCCGCCAGCCTACCTACAGGACTATGTGACATAGGTTGGCTTGGAACTATGGGGGGAGGGGTGTTATGTCTGCGGACCACCACCAGGGATATGTGGCCTCCGTCCTTAGCTTGGTTCTAAACACAATAGGGACCAAGGATCCTAGACCACCCTGAGTCCTCCAATAGGACCTTTGGCGGGTAATTCAAACCCCCCAATGGAATTGTGGGTGTGCCGGGTGTAGTGTATATAGTTAGCCCTTGCCTGGCCGTGTGTGTTCTCTTGTTGTGAAGTACAATAAACACGTCTAGTTAGCATGTCGTAGTCCGAGTCTCCATGTGTGAACCCAGTACTTTACAGTCTCTGGATGGGTAGTGGAACAGCCTGTTATGCTTAGTATCAACACAAAATTCTACCAAAGTGAATTCTTTGTCAAGTCTCAGTCGTTTTGTTAAACATGCAATACAAACATATTTGAGCCATGATCTTGATTTTTTGCATTTGCTTTTCCAGCACAATGCTGAGCTCTGCATCATCTGGTTTGGATCTAAAGGAAATGCTGACAATCGTAAGGCTACTGGGAGATGATTCAGAATGGTGAGAATAATGTGGAAATACAACACTTTTTGCAATACAGAGTATAAAAGGAAAACATATTTCATAAAATGGTGGCACATATGAAATCCATTTTAACATAACCAGAAAATTTATGCTGGGTAGATATTATAGATTTAGACAAGACAGCAAAATATCAATAGGAACACATATTCATATTGTTACACACTTGTGGAAGATCTTTTCCTAATTTAAACTTATTGAAAGATATAGTCACACTGATTTGACCCAAGGGGTTTGACCTGTTTCTTTCCATCTGCTTTGTCTATCTTTTCCTAATTGGTTCAAACACTTTTTTGATCTTTAAATTAAACAGGTTTTTCTTCTTTCTCAAGACAATTTCACCTCATTGCTAACTGGTGTTACTGAATGTGATGACTAGAGATGTACAAATTTGTAAATGTTTGGTACCCTCTGTTTTTTTTCATGTTCAGGAAATCCCCAGTCTTTCTGCCTTTGGTGATTGCTTTTCTGGCTGTTTTGATATATGTTTTATTATTGATTTTATGCATGTTTGGGGGGAGGGGGGGTCTGCTTTTTATGGAAAACAGAATGTGCCCTTAGCTCTTGCCTGGCTGCAGAGCATAACAGACCCAGACTCAAGGCCAACTAGGCACTCTTGCTTCTACGTTTTCCAACAGATAGAGATATGGGATTACCTCATTACAGGCCAGGTCTTTGCTTTTTTTGTAACAGGGGCAGGTCTCTGTCATGTTGGTCCTCCTATAACCTTAAGTGGGGTAGCCATGTTGGTCTGAAGCAGCAGAACAAAGTCTGAGTCCAGTGGCACCTTTAAGACCAACAAAGTTTTATTCACAGTATAAGCTTTCATGTGTGAGGAAGTGTGCTTGCACATGAAAGCTTATAAAAGGTAAAGGTAAAGGTTCCCTTGCTCGAAAGCCAGTCGAATCCGACTCTAGGGTTGCGGTGCTCATCTCCATTTCAAAGCCGAAGAGCCAGCGCTGTCCGAAGACATTTCCGTGGTCATGTGGCTGGCATGACTAAACACCAAGGCGCACGGAATGCTGGTACCTTCCCACCGAAGTGGTACCTATTTATCTACTTGCAATTTCTTGCTTTCGAACTGCTAGGTTGGCAGGAGCTGGAACTAGAGATGGGAGCTCACTCCATCATGCGGCACCCGGGTCTCGAACTGCTGAACTACTGACCTTCCACAGCCTGCAGTTCACCGTCTTAACCACTTGAGCCACCACAGCTTATACCGTGAATAAAAATTTTGTTAGTTTTAGAGGTGCCACTGGACTCTGATTTTGTTCTGCTCCTATAACTTTTTTCTCCATATCAGTGGGCAGTCTCTCTAACCTCCCTCCTCCTCCTTGGTCTTGTTTGTGACCATGGGCCATATCACAGTGCTCCCAATGCCAATAAGCAGGGCTTTTTTTGTAGAAAAAGCCCAGCAGGAACTCATTAGCATAATAGGCCACACCCACCAGCACAGATTTATTAGCATATTAGGACACCCCCCATGCCTTCCCTTGGCTTGCCTGGGTGCCCCGCGGCTGCAGGGAACCCGGGCAAGCCAGACCTTGGACAGGCTGGGGAAGGCATGGGGATCCTTCCCGGTCCCCCCTGGCCCGCCCCGCTCAGAGTCGCTGCAGCCTCCAAGCCTTCCCTCTGTAGCCACGCACTCAGAGGTTTTGGCTGTAGTGAACATGGCCAACTCTGAAGCCAGCCGGAACTCTGTTCCTGTTCATTCCTGCCCAAAAATAGCCCTGCCAATAAGTCATTTCTCACCCAGCTTGGCTGGGCTCACTGAGATGTCATACCATTGAAGTGACTGCAGTAGTGCACTTCCCAATAAGCCCTGACAGTAAGGTTTATTTCATACACTTCTTGGTGGCAAATAATGCATGACTTGCCCCTTTGTCTCCTGATGATCTTACCCAATTACTGGAACCATTGATCATCTTAAAATTATCAGTGCGTGCACTGTTCTTTGTTCTTTGGTGTGGCTTACTGTGGAAGACAAATATAGGCCCCATTCACACTGCGGATTTGCCGCGCTAAAGGCATGAATGTCAGGCAGATTTCTGGTGTGTAATCACACCGCAACATCTGGGAAGCGTAGCACACCCGTGGCCAACCCGTGGTGTCCCGCCAAAGATGCACAGTAAAAAAACTACCTCGGAATGTGTACTAGTATTCAGAAAACGCAGGGCAGGGGCGGCCATCTGATCTTGGGAGTGCTAATATCCCATGGCATCCGGTGCCCGTCAACATAAGAACATAAGAGACGCCAATGTTGGATCAGGCCAAAGGCCCATCTAGTCCAACACTCTGTCACACAGTGGCCAAAAATACCAGATACCCTCCGGAGGTCCACCAGTGGGGCCAGGACATTAGAAGCCCTCCCACTGTTGCCCCCCCCCAAGCACCAAGAAGACAGAGCATCACTTGCCCCAGAGCCCCTATCTATACCTTGTGGCTAATAGCCACTGATGGACCTCTGCTCCATATGTCTATCTAATTCCCTTTTGAAGACGTCCATGCTTGTAGCCGCCACCACCTCCTGTGGCAGTGAATTCCATGTGTGAATCACACTTTGGGTGAAGAAGTACTTCCTTTTATCCGTTCTAACCTGACTGCTCAGCAATTTCATGGAGTGCCCACGAGTTCTTGTATTGTGAGAAAGGGAGAAAAGTACCTCTTTCTCTACGTGTTCTTTCCCATGCATAATCTGGTAAACCTCAATCATGTCACCCCTCAGTCGTCTTTTCTCCAAGCTAAAGAACCCTAAGCGCTTTAACCATTCCTCATAGGGAAAGTGTTCCAACCCTTTTATCATTCGAGTTGCCCTTTTCTGCACTTTTTCCAAAGCTATAATATCCTTTTTAAGGTGTGGTGACCAGAACTGCACACAGTATTCCAAATGAGGTCTCACCATTGATTTATATAGGGGCATTATGATATTGGCTGATCTGTTTTCAATACCCTTCCTAATAATCCCCAGCATAGCATTGGCCTTCTTTATTGCAGTCACACACTGTCTCAACATTTTCAGTGAGTTATCCACTACAACTCCAAGATCTCTCTCTTGATCAGTCTCTGCCAGTTCAGACCCCATCAATGTGTATTTATATTTAGGATTTTTGGCTCCAATGTGCATCACCTTGCACTTGGCCACATTGAACCCCATTTGCCATGTTGACGCCCACTCGCCCATCTTTGACAGATCCCTTTGGAGTGCCTCACAATCCTCACTGGTTTTCACCACCCTGAACAACTTTGTATCATCCGCAAATTTAGCCACTTCACTGCTTACTCCCATCTCCAAATCATTAATGAACAAGTTAAAAAGCAGTGGACCAAGTACTGATCCCTGCGGTACCCCACTGCTTACCACCCTCCACTGGGAAAATTGCCCATTTATACTCACTCTCTGTTTTCTATTAATTAGCCAGTTTTTGATCCATAAAAGGACTTGTCCTTTTATCCCATGATTTTTGAGCTTACTTAGGAGCCTTTGATGAGGAACTTTATCAAAAGCTTTCTGGAAGTCAAGGTAAACAATATCTATTGGATCCCCCTTGTCCACATGTTTGTTCACCCCCTCAAAGAACATTAACAGGTTAGTGAGACAAGATCTTCCCTTACAGAACCCATGCTGAGTCTACCTCAATAGGTTTTGTTCATCTATGTGCCTAGTAATTCTTTCCTTAATAATGGTTTCCACCAATTTACCTGGTATCGACGTCAGACTGACTGGCCTGTAATTTCCCGGATCTCCTCTGGAACCCTTTTTAAAGATGGGAGTGACATTAGCTACCTTCCAGTCCTCAGGAATGGAGGCAGATTTTAAGGAAAGATTACATATTGTTGTCAGGAGATCCACAAGTTCACATTTGAGTTCTTTCAGAACTCTCGGATGTATGCCATCTGGGCCTGGTGATTTATCAGTTTTTAAGTTGTCTATCAGTTTTAGGACCCCCTCTCTCGTCACCTCAATCTGACTCAGGTCTTTCAAAACCCCTCCCGAACTCAGCGGTTCTGGAGTGGGCAAGCACTTCTCATCTTCCACAGTGAAGACAGAGGCAAAAAATGCATTCAGCTTCTCAGCCATTTCCCTATCATCCTTCAGTACTCCTTTTACCCCTTGGTCATCCAAGGGCCCCACTGCCTCCCTGGCTGGTTTCCTGCTCCTAATGTATTTGAAGAAAGTTTTATGGTTGGTTTTTACATTTTTTGCTATATGCTCCTCATATTCCCTTTTTGCCTGCCTGACCACAGACTTGCATTTTATTTGCCATAGCCTGTGTTCCATTTTATCAGCCTCACTGTGACTAGCTTCCCAGTGCTTAAATGTCAATTGATTGCACTGCTAGTAGTGTGATAATTGGAAGTGTGATGACACTGACGTAAACACGACAGGTGGCTGCGGTCTGGGAAACACCTCTGTTTCTCACCCCACGCATTGTCTTATTCCAGTTGCATGGTTGCTGCTAGATTTACTGGCTTCTCATCCTAGTTTCAATGAATGTTGAGGTCATCCCAGTCTCAACCCCCAAGTCAATTTGTTTTCTTCAAATTATTGATTTTTTAACAATTCACATTTTTCTTATAACTTGAATAGGGGTTGTTTTTTTTAAGCTTCAGTATGAAACATTTTCATTATCTATTACATAGGGTGATTAGCTGATTAAGGAGATAAGCCACTAATTTCTGCACAGCCAAGACTGCAGCTGGTTCAGGCCAACACAATTCCTGCAGCTTCAGCTGACTTCGCACTGTAACAGTTTTGGCCACCTAATGATCTGTTATCTAGTTTCTGGCTTTGTAACAGGAACACAGTGAAGGAACAGAAATGCTTCTGTCAATGAACCAAGAGCCTCTGGTTTTAAAACAAGAAGATGGACATTTTTATGCAGGTTTTAAATAAGGTAATTAATGTGGCATATAATATCTGTGTTGTGTTAGCATTAGCTAAGAACATAAAAACATAAGAAGGGCCCTGCTGGATCAGACCGATAGTCCATCTAGTCCAGCATCCTGTTCACGCAGTAGACAACCAGTTCCTCTGGATAGTTAACAGCAGGGCATAGAAGCTAAGGCTGAGCCCTTTCCCTGTTTCCTTCTGACTCTGGGACCCAGAGGGCTAGTGCTTCTGAATGTGGAGATTCAGTCATTATGGATAGTAGCCATTGATAGACTTATCCTCCATGAACCTATCTAATCCCCTGTGAAAGCTTCTTTATTCCTGTGGCCATCACTACATCCTCTGGCAGCAAATTCCACATTTTAATCACTCTCTGTGTAAAGAGAAAAACAGCTACAAAACAGCCACAAAACTGAACAAGAACAGATGTGGACACTAGCATCCAGTGGGTTCTACTGGGGTTCTGGAAAGCTACTGTGGGCAAGTCATGTCATCATCATACCATGTCAGTGCATTAAACCCCTTTAATGTCACAGAACATCATGTTGTGCATGTACAAGGTCCTCTTCAGCTCATGTAGCAGGATAAATTCACCATGTCCATGCATGAGGCTTTTGTGTATTAGGAGAACCAGGATCATGTAGTCCTTTGTGTGTCAGACTAGGTCCCAGGAGAGCCAGGCTGTAATTCTTTTTAGGTTTGCCCTGTAAATGTCTTAGTGTCTGGACAGCATGCAGTTAAACCATTTCTAAGCACAACTGTGTGGTTCCATACATGATGGATTGTTCTGGATTCTCAGGATCCAGAAACAACGACCCAGTGAAAATATTATGGAATGGCCACCCCATCCCCAAAGACAGGCATGGCCCGAATAACAAAGCAATCAACTGTGAAACAATAATTAGCACAAATAATTGAGAAAATCTGCTGCTGCCCACAAACCAGAAAATGAACCCCTTTTGTGTTGTAGGCATAAATTCCATAGAGAGGATGTAATGCTTAACATGTCTTTTGTAATTCAATTACAAGGGAGAAATTGTGGATTTCCGCTTTGACTTTCTTGTGCAGAGATCAAGTAGGTTTGAGTCATTACGGAGTTTTGTTACCATAACCACATGCTATATTTTGTGTCAGCTCTGATCTTTGTTGACAGTGAGATTTTGCCGTCTCGAGACTCCACAATGGTTTGATGGTAAAATGTCAACACAAAATGGTTTGCATGGATATCTCTAGGGATGACTGAGAGAAATTCCATCCCCAATACTATGAGACTTTCCCCTATTTTTCCTTTTTTACTCACACGCTACCCCAAACCACCTAATCAATTTTTCATCCTGTGCACACTCTCTTTCCAATAGAAACAGAAACACATCAAAGCACCCTTCTTTTTCCAGCTGATCATTGTTGTTGCACTTGATGAACCAGCAAAACCACTGAGTTAGGAATCATCTCTGCTTTCACCAAATTGGTGTTCTGCTCTTTTTCCATAGCAACAAATGACAGCAAACCCAGCAGTGTTTCAGACTACTGGTGATTTTAAGACACTTTGGGATGGATTCAAGCATTCTCTTCTGACATGTGAGGAATTAGTGGAACAGCCTCCTTTAATGGAAGGGAATGATTTTGTTTTTAACAAGGATACCCCTCATTGTTAGGGCAGTGGAGGGATAGGGTAGAGAATTGCCAGGCCCTAAGGATGCTAGTCTCCAAGTGGGAGCTGGGGAGAACTATGGCTCATCTCCATACTATCAGTTCCCCTGGAGAAAATGGATGTTTTTGAGAGTTGACTCCATGGCATTGTACCCTACTGAGATCCCTGTCCTCCACAGGCTCCACCCCCAAATCTCCAAGAGTTCCCCAACCTGGAGCTGGCAACCCTAACCCCCATCCCCTGCTGGAAGCCAGAGGGGAGATGGCAACCCTACTTGCCCCCCAGAAATGACTTTTGGGAGGAGAACGAAAGACTTCTGAGAGAATTTAGGGAAGGCCCATGCTTTACACTTGTAGCTTGCAGAATGCAACCTATTATTTAAATAGTCTGTTTAAATAAATAGGGTATATTATAGATGCATGAAGACTAAATGAGGGTAAAGAAAATTAAGGCTTGTCTTATTATAACCACAAAAGAGATCATTTTAAAGCATTGCTTCAGACATTAAACTAAACTAAGAAGGGTATCAGTAAATCTTATCCTTCTGCTACCAGGATGCCATAGTGAACTTGAAATTGCACTCAACAAATTATAACCCTTTGAATGTTATCTCTGTCTGATGCAGAGTAACTAAATTGATAGGATGCTTTATTCAATCTTAGTGAAATTGAACTTGGCTTGAAATTAGTTCTTGATTATAATTCTATTTAGAAAATCAATGGGAAGCTAGTAAGCATCGTGTCCTTCCCCGGAGGCTTTGTGCTACAGACAATTGCCATATTCCCCTTGTATGTGCAGTCTATTTAATATCAATACAGTTTGTGCCACAAAGAGCTGCCTAATTCAAGACTGAGTGATGAAGGGAGGTGCTGCATGCTTTGGACTGATCATCTAAGTAGACACAGTTCTTTCTGACTGGAGGTGTATTGACAGATATATGAGGAATACCTCCTAGACCGAGACAAATGAAAGGCAAAGAGTAAAATAATGAAGTCAAAATTAAAATGCAAGGGGTGTTTACAGAATCCTCACTGGAAATAAGAATAAGTACTTGGTCAACTGGATTGGTTTGCAGGACTCTGGACTATTGCGGCTGCATTCTGATGCCACAAACATGCTGAACAAACCATGGTCTGTTCATGATGAGACACTGGAGTCCTTGAGTTCATAAGCTCTCCCCACCCCACGTGTGTTTGTTTTTATGCTCTGATTTGTTTTTAATGGATAGTTTTTATGCCACGGCTTGTTTTTATGAATCACGAGTACAATCCATGTCAATCCAACGACATTCAGCAGCGTACAAGCTTTTGAGTTCAGTAGAACTCTTCTCCAAGTTGGATGTTACAAAGAAAATTGTATAAAAAGAGTTTGAGAATGGGAAGATGTCTCAGGGCATTGTGCTAAGTCTTGTTAAAGCCTCCATTATATGTGAGCTGCAGAGCTGATTCAAACAGAGCCAGTTTTAAGTTAGTCCAGGGAAGAGGCAATAAATCGGTTATACACCACTGGGTGTGGGGGAGTTCAACAAATGTCTCTGATATCTCTCTAAACCAATGAGACTCAGAATCTCTTTTCAGAAAAGAGACTAGGAATCACTTGGAAGTCATTTATCAGGAGATGGATTTAACATGTTGAACAAAATACAGAATTAATTGAAACCAAATTAGGTCGTTTTGCCTCATGTTGCATCCTCATGTTGCGATCTCTTGCTAGTTACATTACGCTCCAGATATCACATACCTCTTTTAATCAGCTGAATTTGAGTATCATAAGAGTAGAAAGAAGTTGTTAACAACCTCATCAGTATAAAGGCAAAAACCAAAAACCAAGAGCACAATGCCTGTAACACTTTTTCTTAGGAACAGCCCAATGACACACAACACTGAAGAAGCGTTCTGGTGAACTCAACAGCTCACATATGTATCATTGGGTTAGTCCTAAGGAAAGATATTGATGGCAGAAAGTACTGTCATGGGCCATCCAGGTCAGTGCAGAAAAGGTCCGGGGATTTTACTTTTGGGCTGGGTCAGAAAAAGTGTCTTTTGAAAAGTAAAAAATGAAACTTTACAAGAAAAACGAGCTCCAAATAAGCTCCAAACAAGTGAAGGTCAGCATGGTGAGGAAGAAAATAATATGTGCCAGTTAGTGTTTCCAATAGGATTTGTTGTGAATGCAACTGTGCGGACTCTAATCTGGGAGAACCGGGTTTGATTTCCCATTCCTCCACTTGCACCTGCTGATGTGACCTTGGGTCAGTCACAAGCTCTGGCACAGCTGTCCTTGAAAAAGAGCAGTTTGTGTCAGAGTTCTCTCAGCCCCACCCATCTCACAGGGTGTCTGTTGTGGGGAGGGAAAGGGGAAGGAGTTTGTAAGCCGCTCTGAGACTCCAAGTGAAGGGCGGGGTATAAATTCAATCTCTTCTTCTCTTCTTCAATGTATAAGTTATTTAAATAACATAATATACCCAGAGTTTTCTGGCTAGAATTTGTATTATATAGAAAGAAGCAATAGAACATCTAAAAATGTAGACTTTAGCAAGAAGCCCTATTGGGATTTAATATTTTTGCTAAATAATTTTAATTTAATTTAAGTGTTGTAACACCATTATATAATTTCTGTGTTTCTCCTGTTTCTGTAGCTATTGTTGCCCTCAAGTACTTCTCATTACTACACAGGGTCATATGCATCTGTCATATGCATCAGTCCTAAACTAGTGGTCAAGAGAATGAGGGTGAATAAGATGAAATCGAATTAGATAGATGTTCTGGAGGGAAATTATTTGGATGGGATTCCTCCAAGGAATACCAGGGTCATGACACAGAGGTAGGCAATAGCAAAACACCATTGAACTTTTCTTGCCTTGAAAACCCCACAGGGTTGGCGTATAGTTAGCTATGACTTGATGGCTTTTCCAACCATCAGTGCTGTCTAGATGAGGCTGCCTTTGAAGATAACCCAAAATGTACAATTCTGAATGCTGCCACTAGATCATTAACAGCCATTTTTCAGTAGTTTCATGTAATGTTCACTCCAAGCTGTGGAGTGTTGGGAGCAAAAATTCTACTTTGTGAACGAGTGATCTGGCTACTGCATAAATCAGTTTGCTCTGGAGCCTTCCTTCCTGAGGTAACACGAAAATGTGTGAGCTGGAGGCCAAAAACCTGTGAGCTAGCTCACACTAACTCAGCTTAGAGGGAACACTGGTCTCATGTAAGCCCAGTGTTCTATTGGTTACCAATCTGCTTCAACCCCAGATGTCAGAATTAATCTCTCCCAGGTCATCATCGGTGTGCACAGTGACATGCTAGCTTGTCTGGGACAATTGTGACTCATCCTAAGAGAATGCCAAGTTGCGACTTTATTCTAAATTCCTTGGATGGTTTATA
The DNA here is from genome assembly GCF_001447785.1 of Gekko japonicus. Taxonomy (NCBI): domain Eukaryota; kingdom Metazoa; phylum Chordata; class Lepidosauria; order Squamata; family Gekkonidae; genus Gekko; species Gekko japonicus. The sequence continues at coordinate 85,058 of NW_015161446.1, forward strand.
TGAAGCAATCCCACAACAATGGAGTGATTTTTGTTTTTAATGAAAAATGGTTGTGTGGATATATCCATACACCTTTTGGAATTTACAGCACACACAAGTCCACAATTTCAGAAATATAGACTAAGGCTGGCCTGCTAGAAACAAAGCAAAACAACAACAACAAAAAATGAGTGGGTCTTCGACTTTTATTTTCTTGCTTTACAACACAATATTCTTCTGGAACTCTCACAGTGAACCCCTGATAAAGAAGAAATTGGTTGTTAAAAAGAAACAATCCTTTGCAATCAGGTCACACTTGAGTGTGTTTCTTCTGAAATAGAAGGACTGAAGCATTTTGTTGTGAGATCGCCTTAATCTTTTCATCTCTAGTCCAGCAAATGTGGATTTAGCATTTGTGTTCAGGGCTCAAAACTAGCAGGGTCTTTGTGCCGTGTCAATGGAAATAGGCAATTATGGCACAAACTGCATTTTCATATTGTTTACATGTAATCTGGAAAACGGACTTGTAAAGAAGAAGGGTTTTTTACATGACTTCTTTAGGAGTCACATAACTACAGCAAATAATTCGTCAGGATCCCTTTCTTAAACACTGACTTTCTGAACTGAACTTTACAAAAAAGTTATCATTTTAATCTCACTTGTCTGTTTCATTCACCCAGCAGCATTCATCTTATACTCACTGAATAGTCCAAAAATAATACCCAGGGTTGTCCCCCCCCCCCTTTACATTTATATATTATATTTGCATCACAGAACTTTGGGCTGCTTGATCAAAGCTCTTAGGAATGAACGATGACAGTGCGAGTCGTCATTACCTGAACCTGCATGCTGACTAGCATAGGGGAATGGTGCTGATGTTGACACCCCCAGTTAAAAAGGATCAGGTGATGTGAGACACCCTAGAGAGCAGCTGCCAGTAAGACCAATGGTCTGGCTCAGTAGAAGACAGTTTCATTTATTGATGGGTAGCATCTCTCAGCACAGTTTAGCATGCAGGCATCGAGGGCCTGCCTAACCAGACTGAGCTTGGTGCTACCGTAGAACTGCCCAAATGCTAGTGAACCTGTTGTGTAGGCTATTATTTATTTTATTTATTTTATTTTATTTATATCCCGCCCTACCCTGCAAGCAGGCTCAGGGTGCCTCACAACTTATAAATATAACAAATTTAAAAATTAAAACATTAAACAATAAAAAAATTAAAATTTGGCTCTATGTATAGGTCAGCAGCTGGCGATAATCCAGTTGAATTACCTTCAGAGACTTTAACCCATCTATGGGCGCTCAGATGTCCTGGTTTTTACAAGTGCATAAATTCCCATCAATTCATATTTAAACATGCCTGTGCATAGCATAGTGAATAGAATGGGTGTATAGGGCAGGGGGGGCAGTCTTATATGGTGTCTGCTTCTCAACCAAAGGCCCAATGGAACAGCTCCATTTTACAGGCTCTGTGGAATGGTTGTAAATCCCTCAGGGCCCTGATCTCAATTGGAAGGCTGTCCCATGAGGCCAGAGCCAAAAAGGCTCTGGTTCTGGTCGAGGCTAAGTGGACATCCTTTAGGCTGGGGGTCACCAGTAGATAGGCTTGCCAAGTCCCCCCGGGGGGCGGGGAAACCCCCGCCCCAGAGACCCATTACCCGCTGGCGGCGGATCGGGCCCCGGGGGAACCCCACCCACAAAGCACGCAACGTGCACATCACCCAGAGGTGACGCAATCGCATCGGGCGCGTTGGGGGTGGGGCCACGGTCATCCGAGGGAAAACTCTATGGTTTTCCCTCGGATGGTCGTGGCCTCGCCCCAGTGTGCCCGCCGTGGTCGTGTCATTCCCGGACCAGCGCTGGAGTCCCCCGCTCCAGCGCCAATCCAACTTGGCAACCCTATCAGTAGACATTGATCTGAAGAGTGCAAGGCTCTTCAGGGGACATAATAGAGAGCCTGTACAAAAATGAGAGGGTATAAATTTAGTAATTTGCATTTCAGCTGTTAAAATTAATAAACCCAAGCTCAGAATTTTCCAACATGGTACCCATGGGGGCCATAGTACCCACCAGTATTTTCCCTGTTGCCTACTGTGGTTTTCAGAAAGTAGGTGGGGCCATTGTAAGGCACAGTTTATATTGTCCTCATTCTAATGAAATAACAGCTACAGCCATTGGAGAATCAGAAGGACTGATAAAAAGCCAGGCTTGTGGTTCCATGTCCCTTTCAGGCTTTTGTTCTTTTCATTCCCCCTTCTCTTTTGTCCTCCCTCCCTCCCTCCACTAAGCTTTCCTTAATTTATTTCTGATATTCTTTTGCAAAGCAAGGAGGAAAGTATAGTGTTTGGCTCCACCTCCCAAGGCAGCCAATTTTGGCCCCATCTCCTGTGGTAGCCATTTAAAGTTTGGCTCTGCCTTCCACGGCAGCCATATTGGGATGATGCTCACCACCCCTTCTCAAAATTCTAAAGGTGCCCACTGGATCAAAAAAATTGGGGGGCCCTGCCCTAGTTTAAGATAAGAACATAAGAAGAGCCTTATTGGATCAAACCAGTGGTCCATCTAGTGCAGCATCCTGTCTCACACATATTCCATTCTGGGAATCTGGACCAAGTAGGCAATCATCTGATAGCTGCCATGATGATTGTAGAAGAATGTTTGCTTAATTTATTTTCAGTTTTCTTAAATGTAGCTCTGTTTTTTGTGGCTTATGCACCAAACACCATGGGATGAAACTTTCAGATCACTGGGAGCAATGATAATGCTTTCCTTTTGCAAGCTGGACAGAAATGACACTTACAGTGTTTTTCAGTTCTTCTCCCACCATTGAGGTTGTTGTTGTTCAGTCGCACAGTCGAGTCCGACTCTTCGCGACCCCATGGACAATCTCCCGCCAGGCTCTCCTGTCTTCCGCCGTCCTCCGAAGTTGGCTCAATTTCATGTTCGTTGCATCGCTGACACTGTCTAACCATCTCATCCTTTGCCGTCCCCGTCTTCTTTGACCTTCAATCTTTCCCAGCATCAGGGTCTTTTCCAGTGAGTGCTCCCTTCTCATTTGGTGGCCAAAGTATTTGAGCTTCAGTTTCATTATCTGGCCTTCCAGGGAACAGTCAGGGTTGATTTCTTTGAGGATTGACTGATTTGTTCTTCTTGCAGTCCAAGGGACTCTCAAGAGTCTTCTCCAGCACCATAGTTCAAAAGAATCTATTCTTCGGCGCTCGGCCTTCCTTATAGTCCAACTCTCACAGCCATACATGACTACTGGGAATACCATTGCTTTGACCATGCGGACTTTTGTTGGCAGGGTGATGTCTCTACTTTTTATCATGCTGTTTAGGTTCGCCATCGCTTTCCTCCCAAGGAGCAGGCGTCTTTTAATTTCATGGCTGCAGTCACAGTCTGCGGTGATCTGGGATCCCAGGAACGTGAAGTCTGTCACTACTTCCACGACTTCCCCTTCTATTTGCCAAGGAGTGATGGGGCCGGATGCCATGATCTTAGTTTTTTTGATGTTGAGCTTCAAGCCCACTTTTGCGCTCTCCTCTTTTACTCTGAGCAAGAGGCTCTTTAGATCCTTTTCACTTTCAGCCATTAGAGTGGTATCATCTGCATATCTGAGGTTGTTGATCTTTTCCCCAGCAATCTTAATTCCCGCTTGTGATTCATCCAGGCCAGCATTTCGCATGATGTACTCTGCATATATATTAAATAAGCAAGGCGACAATATACATCCTTGTCGTACTCCTTTTCCTATGCTGAACCAATCAGTTGTTCCATATCCGGTTCTAACTGTCGCTTCTTGGCCCTTATACAGGTTTCTCAAGAGACATGTGAGGTGGTCTGGTACTCCCATCTCTTTAAGGACCTGCCATAGTTTGTTGTGATCCACACAGTCAAAGGCTTTAGCATAGTCAATGAAGCAGAAGTAGATATTTTTCTGGTACTCTCTTGCTTTCTCCATAATCCAGCGAATGTTGGCAATTTGATCTCTAGTTCCTCTACCTCTTCGAAACCCAGCTTGTACTTCTGGTAGTTCTCTATCCACGTACTGTTGAAGCCTAGCTTGTAGGATCTTGAGCATGACCTTGCTAGCGTGTGATATGAGTGCAATTGTGCGATAGTTTGAACATTCCTTGGCATTGCCCTTCTTTGGGATTGGAATGTATACTGATCTTTTCCAATCCTGTGGCCACTGTTGCGTTTTCCAAATTTGCTGGCAAATGGAGTGCAGCACTTTAACAGCATCATCTTCTAAGACTTTGAATAGCTCAGCTGGAATACCATCACCTCCACTAGCTTTGTTGTTAGCAATGCTTTCTAAGGCCCATTTAACTTCACATTCCAGGATGTCTGGCTCGAGGTCAGTGATTATACCGTCGTGGTTGTCAAGGACATCGAGGTCTTTCTTGTATAGTTCTTCTGTGTATTCTTGCCATCTTTTCCTAATCTCTTCTGCTTCTGTTAGGTCCCTACCGTTTTTGTCCTTTATCATGGCCAGCTTTGCATGGAACGCTCCCTTGATTTCTCCAACTTTCTTGAAGAGATCTCTAGTCCTTCCCATTCTATTGTTTTCTTCTATTACTTTGCACTGTTCATTCAGGAAGGCCTCCTTATCTCTCCTTGCTGTTCTCTGGAAATCTGCGTTCAGTTGGGTAAATCTTTCCTTTTCGCCTTTGCCTTTCGCTTTCCTTCTTTCCTCTGCTATTTGTAAAGCCTCATCAGAAAGCCACTTTGCTTTCTTACATTTCTTTTTCTTTGGGATGGTGGTGATTGCTGCCTCCTGTACGATGTCACGAACCTCTGTCCATAGTTCTTCAGGCACTCTATCTATCAAATCCAGACCCTTGAATCTATTCTTCACCTCTACTGTATATTCATCAGGGATGCGATCTAGGTCAAACCTGAATGGCCTCGTGGTTTTCCCGATTTTCTTCAGTTTAAGTCTGAATTTTGCAATGAGTAGCTCATGATCTGAACCACAGTCAGCTCCAGGTCTTGTTTTTACTGACTGGATAGAGCTTCTCCATCTTTGACTGCAAATTATATAGTCAATCTGATTTCGGTGTTGCCCATCTGGTGATGTCCATGTGTAGAGTCGCCTCTTAGGTTGTTGGAAAAGGGTGTTCGCTATGACCAGTGTGTTCTCTTGACAAAACTCTGTTAACCTTTGCCCTGCTTCATTTTGCTTTCCAAGGCCAAACTTGTCTGTTATTCCAGTTACCTTTTGACTTCCTACTTTAGCATTCCAGTCCCCTATGATGATGAGGACATCATTTTTTGGTGTTAGTTCTAGGAGGTGTTGTAGGTCTTCATAGAACCGGTCTACTTCAGCCTCTTCTGCATCAGTGGTTGGGGCATACACTTGAATTACTGTGATGTTGAATGGTTTGCCTTGGAATCGGACAGAAATCATTCTGTCATTTTTGAGATTGTATCCCAGTACTGCCTTTTGCACTCTCTTGTTGACTATAAAGGCCACACCATTTTTTCTACGAGATTCCTGGCCACAGTAGTAGATATAATGGTCTTCTGAGTTAAATTCGCCCATTCCTGTCCACTTTAGTTCACTGATTCCTAGGATATCGATGTTCAGTCTTGCCATCTCATTTTTGACCACGTCAAGCTTACCATTGAGGAGGAGCCTGCAAAAGCAGGGGAATCCCTGCCCAGACTGGGGGGCTTGCAACCTTAGATGAATGCCACCAATACTGCAGACCCCAAAGTAGTACATAGGCTTGAAACATGATTGTAAATGATATATGACCTTCTCAGGATGACCCTGGGGCATACATAATCCCAACAACCTGTGAACTGGGACAAAAGACCAGCAGTGTCTATGCAAGCAACTGCGCAGATATGAATCCATTCAAAAACTGCCTCAGCCAATGCCAGGAGATTTGAGGGGTGGTGCCTAGGGAGGGCAGAATTTGGGGAAGACCCAGTATCACTTCTGGCTGACACTCTAAACTGCCTCTCCAGGTCTCTGTATTTTTTTACCATAGAGACTAGGGGTAATTCCTATAGCACCACTATGTGGAGGCCAGTGTTCCCTCTAAGCTGAGTTAGTGTGAGCTAGTTCACAGTTTTTAGACTCTGGCTCACACATTTTGTCTTAGCTCAGGAACATTGGCTCTAGAGCAAACTAATTTATGCAGTAGCCAAATCACTCACTCATAGCTTTAATGCCAGTAGCTCACAAAGTAGAATTTTTCCTCACAAGACTCCACAGCTTAGAGAGAGCATTGGTGGAAGCCATTTCCCCCCACTCTCCAATTCCTTGAGAGTAGGGAATTTTGGCTGGGGGTGGTAATCCTCTGCCCTGGTAGGTAAATGGGAGGCCTAGGCAGTGTCAGTGTGTCATGGTTAGGTGTAACAGTATCCCGGAATGAAGGCATATGACAGCAGTATATAGGTTAAATTAGTTTTGTTAATGACTGAACTGCATGAAATAAAGAAATATAACTTTAGGGTTACTGCCAATGAGTAGCCTGCCACACCTATCATCATTTTGGGCAAATCCACCCAGGATCCAAACTTGGCCAAGAATTACCACTGGCTTTCTTTATCCTAGCCTGCATATGTACCAGTTTCTCCAACAGACTCCTTCAGCAACTTGAGTATCCCTCTCCAACACACCCACTGTTCAAGCTGCTTGATGGGCTAGGTTGGGAAGGGACTTTCATCCTTTTATTACACAGGATGCTTGCTTGTTAGCCATGTCTATACTGTAGCAACTCACATTATTCTTACCAGAAGTAATTATGGCCTAATCAGTGAAGTTACTGGGCACAACTAAGCCATCTACCACTGGTCAGCATAATGGAAAAATTTCTACCTGAAACCCTGGTGAGCTGCTGCAAATATTGACCATGATAGACTGACTTAGTAGGCCTATTCACAAGTTCAAGTGAATTCATTTACAATCTGTGTACAGTGTTTTCTTTTCACATGTGTTCTAATTCTCATGTTACATTCAATGAATGTGCAGCTGAATGTGTGAGTCAAACCCCACATTTATCCAGGTTCTGGTTCCTAGTATCATTTGTACAGCGAATGCTTGTAGGCTCTTTCTTAGAAGCAGATGTATGCATATGTTTATGAGTTTACCATAACATGTGAACAGGGCAAGTGTAAGGTAGTTTCATGTTGTCATACATATGGGCACCATGTTCCCAAGTCGAGTTCAGACTGGCAGTTTGAAGTGGGAGGGAGTCGTGACAAAAAAGAGCCCGAACAAACTGTTCTGGGTTTTCCCATTCACACTGCAGCAACTGATTCAGGAGCATACCGGGAGGAGGCGCAAGGGAGAATTCACACTGTTGGCATAAGCACATAAGCACACAGGGAAAATGCAGCTTTTGGCATTCACACTTTGTTGGTGCGGGATGGACATGGGATAATCGTGCTTTCCAGGGTAGGCTACCACTTTCACCAGGTATTTTTTTAAACTTGGGGATGAAGCGTTACAAGACGGGTTGAGTACGGCTGGGGAACGCCTGACAGATGTGCTTGTGTGATTGGCCCCTTTAATCCGGTTGTGGAACATTTCTGAAACGTGCCTATATCGGGGCAAACTGCCAGTCTGAACTCGGCCTTAGAGTGTGATAGTATGACACATTGTGGTATTTCGGAGTCCCTTCTCTATGACATTACTTTCAAAGTGGTGCTTTCAGAAGGCTGCCAACATGTCCGACAAGGCTTAGAAGAGAATGCCATAGATGACAAATGGTTTGAAATACAATCAGTAAGAGAAAAAGTCTGAAGGAACTAGACATGTTTAGCCTAGAGAAAAGGAAGATTAGCAAGAGATATGAGAGCAACCTTCAGATAAGTAAGTGAAAACCATTCATCCCTTTCCTGAGGGAAGGGCAAAAAGAGATGAATTTAAGTGGCAAGCACAAAAGATTTAGGCTATATACAAAGAAATGAAAGCTTTCCAACTACATGGGCAGTAGAACAAGGTGCCTAAGGAAAGTTGTGGAAACTCAATCACTGGAAGCTGACGAGAAGGCTATGCTGGCATTGGTGGAGGATGCCTTTAGAGAAGTCAGCTTCAGGTGGGGAATGAGACAATATGGTCCCTTCTAACTTTTCCTTACTAAGCTGCTGTCATTCTAGATTTTTAAATGGATGCCTGAGTCTTATCTCCTGCTGACTCCATAGCTGAGAAAGAGGACAAAGAGATGATAAAAGATTGAACAGCTTTTCATTTCTCCAATTATCGGTTAGAACTAGTCTAAAAATATGTACTGGACCAGAATGTGTCCATTTGTAAGTGAAGTACTCCCATAGGAAATCAGAGGTTAATCTTTTTTCATACTATATACACCCTGAGCAATTCCATACCGAGTCAATGGCTCCACAATTAGAACAGGAAATTCTAGGTGAGGTTTGTCCTAGAATGAAGATAACCCATCAGGAAATATTAAATTTTCTAAGAGACTGATAGGGTGATGCTATTTTAGCTGCTGTATGCAAACAATTATGGATAGAGGACGATTTTGAGTGTGAGGGGAGTGGAGATCAGAAATAAACTTCCATAGTACAGAAATTTCTGAGCCATTAAAAGATGACCTGCTTGGCCCAATATTTTGCCTCAATTTATAATCATTATGACTGGCCTTCTCATCTGCCAGTTTTGCTCCTTCTTTGTTTACCACACTTTCACAAATATCAAACTGTGTGGTGGAAGGAAAACTTTAGAAATGCTGAAGCTGAGAGCTATTGTATGTGAAACAATTCTTGTCAATGTGAATTTTGGGAAGTGTAGTTTATTATTATTATTAGTAGTAGTAGTAGTATTATCTCACTAGTGTTGCCATACATAGGAGGTAGGAACAGGGGAGTTTCTGGTGATTCCTAGGTGATTCCACTCGCCACTGGAGTGGCGACAGGAAATGGGAGCTGGGGACAGGAAATCCTCCATCTCTCCCTTATAATAATTGAATAGTGGGCACCAACGTTCTAAAATTGGCCCCTTTAGTGTTAGGCCGGAAGAACTGCCACTCAGAAGACACTGGCTGGGTTGACTGGCTGCTTTGTGCAGTCCCGCCCAGCGTTCCAAGGTCATTTGCATATGGAAGCTGATTGGACTTTAGTCCATTCCACACCTCAAACTCCCCCCTCCCTGCAAGGCAGTTGGAATTTTCAGTTGCATAACATACCTCATAGGGGAGAGGAGAATGATGTCAGCTGCTTTGGTTACCACTGCAGGGAAAGACTGCCCTTTCCCTAGGCAGAGGCTGGGGGGGGTTGTAAAACTTAAGACAGACAGGCAGATAAAGGTTGGCTGATGGTTGCCAGGAAAGGACAAAGGGTTGCCAACTCCAGGTTGGAAACTTCCAGGATATTTTAGGGATGAAGCCTGCTGAGGGTGGGGTCTGAGGAAGAGGGGGACCTCAGACAGATACAATGCCATACTGCCCACACTCCAGACAAGCTGTTGCCAGTCTCCAGGTGACAGCTGGAGAGATCTTAAAGCTTTGGTGCTAATTCAAAGTGTTGCAATTTATCGACAGAGTAGTGTTTTGGAAAATCTTTAGGAATTGTTTGGTGCATTTACGATGGGGCTCCTGGGGAACTATTGTTGCCAATCTTGGCCCAGCAGCTATCAAACCATTCTCTTCACCCCCCTGCTGTGCAGCTGACTTTCCCCTAGGGTTGCCAATCTCCAGGTGGGACCTGGAGATCTCCCACTGTCACAATTGATCTCCAGATGACAGAGATCAGTTCCCCTGGAGAAAATGGATGCTTTGGAGGGTAGACCCTATGACATTATACCTAAGGAAAGAGGGGGTTTTGGGCTACCGGATTGGAGATTATACTATCAGGCAGCAGCTTTGAGCTGGATTAAAGATTGGATGTGCTTCAATAATGTTAGGAATTTGAAATTAGAAGAACATGACTTAAGAATGGGATGGCACGCCTACCCCCTCCAAACCAGCCAGTCCCACATAGTGAACCATTGTTGCCAATCTCCAGGTGAGGGCTGGAGAGCACTCAGAATTACAACTGCTCTGCAGAAGGGAGGGCAGAAGTCAGCTGAAGTCAAAGGGGCAGATAATGGTAGGTTGATGGTTAGCTGGGAAGGAGATGGGGTTGCCAACTACATGCTGACATATTCCTGGGGATTTGAGGGGTGGAGCCTGGAGAGGGTGGGGTTTGCAGAGGGGTGGGACCTCAGACAGGTAGAATGCCATAGACTACACCCTCCAAACCAGCCACTTTGTCCTGGGTAACAATTGCTGCCAATCTCCAGGTGAGGGCTACAGATCACTCACAATTACAACTGCTCTTCAGGTAGCAGAGATCAGTTCCTCTGGAGAAAACAGTGGACTCTGTCATTATACCCTGCTGAGGTCACCACAGCAAATTGACACTGTTTGCCCAAAGCCAGAGCACTGCCCCAGAGCCTCTTTCTAGATCTCGTTGTATTGCTTTCACAACGGGCTTTACTGCTAGTCATCCTATAAATCACTGAGATAATTAAAAATATATATTATTTCCCAGAATTAAACTGCAGGACGTTTCTTCAGTCTCCAACATATACTTCTGAGCATATTCATAATCTATATTGCTGATTCTAGAAGTTTCTATTTAAATTCCACTTGACTCACTGTGTAACCTTGTGCAGAATTACACCCTTCTAAATCCCTTGAAGTCAACGGGCTTAGAAGACAGTAACTCTGCTTAGGACTGAACTGTCGTTGACCAGAAAAAAAAAAATTATATTCTACAGAGTTCCTATCAATAATGGAAGCCTCGTATAAGCTTCAAAGTCTTCACAGTACAGAGCTAGAATATAGAGTCCACATGTTTTGAAAGCCTTCTCAGCTTTTGTTTTCACTTCCCTCTCCCCATGTAAGTTTGGAAGGCTAGGGGGACATTGAAAAAGTTTGGCCAGGACTGGAAAGACCCAACCCACTGCAAATTAAGACAGGTGGATTTTGCCCACTTTGACAAGGAATATCTTGTTTTGTACCATCTGAACCGGCCCCCTGCCTCTGGCTAAAAGAACACAACCTTGCAGCTGTCCTGCAGTAGTCCGTTAAAAAAAACCCTCTGATCTATGCTAAAGATTCACAAAACTCCTCTGAGCAATGTTGCTGTTAAATACTGGGTTCCTTGGAGGAGCAGACCTGAAGTCTAGTGATCAGCTCAGCTTTATTAGTGATTCAGCAGATACAAGACTGAAACCTCAGGGCAACAGCCCTGTTTAAATTGCATGCAAAAACCACACCCAAACACACCCAACTCCCAATGATAGGCTCTTTACATAACATTAGTTTCTCATTGGTCACCTCCAGAGTCCTGGTGGGCTATTGTTCTAGAGCTCCAAACTCAGCCAGTCTCTGGTACCCAGTCCTGGAATATTCCAGTCCTAATACATAACAGTTGCCCAATCCTTTCAAAACTTGTTTACAATCCCCAGACATTCCTATACAGATCGTGCCAGTGCAGAAGCTTCCCAATTCACCTTGAGTCTCCTCTTAGGTGACATTCAATGCCTAACTTTACCAGTCCTCTCTTAATTGTGGCATTTTATGAACACAAAATTGTGCTGGCCCTTCTGGGATAGGGACACAGTGACATTTCTTAACCCTCCTACGCTTGTAAAAAGCACTATACTGATCAGAAATTGGGGTCAAAGAGACCTCTGGTTAGTCATAGTGTTATTGTTTTCTTTTTTTATTTTGAAGTTGAGCTGTACTTGACAATGAATCAAATTTAATATAAAAAGATGATATTGTATGAAGTATTTGTTTTTATAGTTTTGTGGTACAAGTATATCTGAGAGGTGGCAAAGCTCCATAAAAACCCTATGCATTAGTTTCTATGTTATCTTACAGTTTCTGGTACTTTTCTCATTTAGTTTTCGATCCCGTTAGGACTGTGCTAAAACAGAGAATGCTTCCAAAAATCTTTGACTTTCCTCGTACACACCCTGATGTATGATGACTGAGGAGGGCCCCCTGGGTGAAATCTTTTTCACAGGAGGCATTGCAGAGATGAATCATGTCCCCAGCACACATTCAGCCTCACACAGAAACACAAATACACGGATTCACACTGTCTCAGCCAAGCTGGCAATTAGAAGGTGAGTCCACTATGACTTCATAGCTATGATGCCCTGCAACTTCAGCACCATTATTTTCTGCAAACCATCGTTCTTTCCTCATAGAAATAGCAATGCCTTCATGTAGCTGACCGGATGGTTGTATGAACACCAGTCCAATCCTATGCAGAGTTTATAGAATCCTATCCAGTCTCCACCACTGACATCAAAGGGTTCAGGGTAATAAGGGGCTGCAGAGTAACACGCTGCAGGATTGCACTGATGGGAAACAAAGCTAATGCCAAATAAGGGCAATATTTTTGAATATTTTAAATTGATATTGCCCTTATAGTGAATTAGCTTCAGTTGTAGTGATATTGTCATCTAACCAAACCTGATCGCATACAGAATACTGTCATTGTTACCCAGAAGTAGGATAACACTAAAAGAGACCCAGTTTGGTATAGGGAGAACCGGGTTTGATTCCCCACTCTTCCACATGCAGCTGCTGGTGCGACCTTGGGTCAGTCACAAGTTCTCTCGGAGCTATTATCTCAAGAGCAGTCCTGGAAAGAGCTCTCCCAGCCCCACCTACCTCACAGGGTGTCTGCTGTGGGGAGGGGAGGGGAAGGGAAAAGAAACTGTAAGCCACTCTGAGACTCCGAGTGAAGAGTGAGGTATAAATCCAATCTCCTCCTCCTCTTCCTTTTCTTCTTCTAACAACAACAACAAATGCCCCATGTCAAACTGCAGCCAACTTTGGTCGAGAGTGCTAGCAAAAAATTACAATTCCCTCTGAAAAAGCCCCTCTTTTGAAGAAGAAGAGAAGAAGAAGAGATTGGATTTATACCCCGCCCTTCACTACCCAAAGGAGTCTCAGAGTGGCTTACAAACTCCTTTCCCTTCCCCTCCCCACAACAGAAACCCTGTGAGGTGGGTGGGGCTGAGAGAACTCTGACACAAACTGCTCTTTTTTCAAGGACAGCTGTGCCAGAGCTTGTGACTGACCCAAGGTCACATCAGCAGGTGCAAGTGGAGGAGTGGGGAATCATACCCGGTTCTCCCAGATTAAAGTCCGCACACTTAATCACTACACCAAAAAATGCTCACTGGATAAATTTGGTTCATCCCCACCTTCACCTAAAAATTTCCAGAGATACGTACTAAAAATACTGAAAGGCTAATGTCACTTAATTTTAACTGCTCTATGAATAGCTGTTCTATTGTTCAATAAGTGTTTTCACAATGTTACGGTCATTCAGACCTTCCTAGTATCTTGGATGAACAGAGTTTCAATTTTACTCCTTTCAGTTCAACTGGGGTCCCACTCCATGCCGTTTAATTGAAACTCTGAAATTAAAAAAAGAAAGGAAATCCCAGTGAAGGGGAAAGATTAAAATATGCCAGAACAAACTCACCTCTTCATTGCCTCTTCATGAGGCAAAGCAATAGATTATCTTCAGGGCAAAGATAGAAACCACAGCTTGGATTCCACCTAGACTTTTCACAAATGAAAGGATTTCTGTCTATGAAAGTATGACTCACCCATCTCCCCTACCTGCTGCAGCCCAAAATGCCCCATGAAATGTGGAACAGGGAACCCCAAACAATATAGCTTGATGAGAGTTGGAGGTCTTTCACAGGAAAGAGGAATGGGTGAAAAAAAAACCCTGTGTGTGCATGGATCTAACCCCATCACTGCTGGGGGGGGGGAATCCCCCTTTGCCACAACACAATGTTGCTTCCCAGTCCTATATTCTGCTTGCCTCAGGCCCTAGGACTCTGCAGCTTTTTTGGTCTTTCTGGCATGACATTTTCTGTTAGACCCTTCCTTCTAGAGCACACTTGCCAAGCACCTTACAAAGAAAGGCACAAAGAGGATGGTGGGTACTGATTAGCATGTAAAATTAAGGTGAGACCTAACATCATATCTCCCAGTCAGTAGGTTGCCAGCCTCCAAGTGGGGCCTGGAGATCTCCTGGAATTACAACTGATCTCCAGAGTACAGAGATCAGTTCCCCTGCAGAAAATGGCTGCTCTGGGCGGACTCTGACATTATACCCCACTGCGTTCCTCCTCTTCAACAAACCACATCCATTCCAAGCTCCACCCCCCAGTCTCCAGGAATTTCCCCACCCAGAGTTGGCAACCCTACAAAGTGGCAATGAAGTTCACATTTTGATAGCTTAACCTACTTTCCAAGGTTGTCTTGAGGATAATCTGTGAGTGGGTGGGGGAGTGAACTGTGCAGACCATCCAGAGCTCCTCAGAGGAAGGGCAGAATACAAATAAGCTTGTCATCTGATAGAAAAGGGGAAGTCATTCTACCATTCCTTGGGCTGAAACTCCCATCCAGGAGCAGCCAGAGCTGGGGTCAGGCTCCAACCAGTACCAGTGAGACAGGGCAGAGAACAGAAGTAAGAGGGAGGATCCAGCTCTTCATGTCCTCTTTTGGAACAGACTAGGGCTGCCAACCTCCAGGAGAACTCCTGCTATTACAATTGATTTCCAGGTGACCGAGATCAGTCCCCCTGGAGAAAATAGCTGCTTTGGAGTGTGGATTCTATAGCATTATACCCTGTTGAGATCCCTCCCTTCACCAAACCCCACCATTCCCAGGCTTCACCTCCAAAATCTCCAGGTATTTTTCAAGCCAAAGATGGCAACCCTAAGAACAGATGATCAGTGGCACTGAACTGCATCAGAGAAGAGCTGGTTCCCGGGCCTCCACTGCATGTGCATCTCTTCTTCTGAGCTTATGTTTTCCCCTGCTGGATCAGGGTCATCCCGTTATATTTTCACTTTCACTCTTCTTAAATCATTTGCAAGCATATTTCCATTTTGCTCGATGTGTTGAATGCAAAAAGTGGATTGGCTGAGGTGGGATGGGAAAGGAAGCCTTTTAAAAAAAAAGAAAAAAAGAATCTGCTTTCCAATGGCTGTGCATTGCCAACAAAAACAAAAGAACATTAGCGTGCTAAAGCAAAAAGAAAAAAGAAAGAAAATCCCTTCTGTCCAAGGACAACAATATATCAAGGGAGAATAATTCTCTTTGTCCTACCTTGGGGTTAAATGCTTGCCTCTGCCTGGGTAAGCTCGCGTTTCTTTTGTGCTTGGGTATGTCTGTGAATGTTTTATGAATGTAATTGAGCTTAGGAATCAAGTTTCTGAGACAGACACAGTTTATTCTGAAGAATAGAGATACAGCAGAAAGTTATTGATTTTGGAGGAATCTACGCCTTGTGAAAAATTAACCAGACATTCCTTCCAAATCAATACGATTATCCCTGCTGCTTCAGGACCACTTAATCGGATCCAAGGAAGGTCCCCAGTGCATAGTCGCTACATTATTGCCTTCAAAAAAAGCATTACAGTCTATTCTTTCTCTTCTATATGCACATTTCTCTGAACAATGAGTTTTTAAGCAGATTAGAGGTTGGATCCAGCTTTTCTCCAACCCAAAGCAGGGGGGTGGCAATCTTGCCCAGGTATCATCCTCACTACACCCCCCAGAATTCCAAGTATAACCTTTCCAGAGGTTAAAAGAACCTCTCCTCCCTCTTGGCCAGTGGAAAACCAGGTAATATTCGACCCCACAACTGAAAAATTAATAATGTTCCACAATGACACTTGAATGCTCCAAATAATGTGACTAATGAAAAAAAATCTCAGTCCAGCAAAAAGTATCACCACGGGCACATGAAACTGCTGAGTCAGACAACTATTCTGTCAAAGTCAGTGTTGTCTACTCTTGACTGGTTGTGGGTCTCCAGTGCATCAGGCAGAGGTCTTCACCTACTGTCTGATCCTTTTAACTGGAGACCCTTTAAGTCCTGTGCAGAGTTAAATGGCATGCTGTTTATCCCCAACGAGTGTGAGTGGTCATATACAATCAAGTTTGACTTTGTCCAGGGCCATGTTTTCCTGATAATATTTGATAAAGTTTGAAGAATGCTCTCTTTTAAAAACAAAACAAAACAAAACATTGTGCTATCACTTTACTTCTTAGGTTGTGGACAGTCTCAGATATGATGGGGACACAGAATTTTAAAATGTTCTCCCTTTTGAAAATAACAAAATAAATTGATTTCCTGTTTAAGGATGGGCACAAACTGGGAAAACATGGTTTGATTTGGTCATGCACTCATTTCCCCAGAAAGTACTTTCCTTCGGGGGGTGGGGGGGCTGTAACTCAGACATCGTCTAGAGACATGAAACTTGGAGGGCGTGTAGAGGAGCATCCAGAGGAGGTCTGCTGTGAGTTTTGTGTCTCTGGCTTTCACAGGATCTGTTCTATATACTCCTGAACCTCATGAACCTGCACCTGTCAAAATGATGGAGGTTCAGGAGTGTATAGAATAGATCCTGTGCAAGCTAGAGCCATCAAAGTTGCAGGAGGCCTCACCCAGAGGCTCCTCCACATGCTCTCCAAGTTGTTGCTTTGAAGTTCTGTAAACATTTTAATTGAGTGGAGACAGTCTGTCTGAGAATGTCTCCAATCACAAATGGCCACGAACCTCCATGAACAGCTTGAAAGTTTGTGGAAAGTTCATGCTGGGTGACCTGCCATGAACTTGACTACATGAAGCATGAACCAGCCAAATTCATTACAAACTTAAGTTCACGAGTTAGTCCATGCCCATGCCTATTGCTGTTCCCCTTATTGCAAATGAACATGAGGACATGTCCACAGATATAATTTTCAAGCCACTTTACCATGGAAATATCATATTTGCTCATGAGCATGTTCCAGACACTCCAAGATTTTCCCAAACGGTATATTGTGTTGATCATATGTTTAAACCTTGCTCATTTTTCTTTAGTTTTTATCTCCTCACTTCAGCATAGCTATTTATCCCAGTAGGTGATATTCTATTCTATTCTGATCTATAAACATGCTAATTCGTTTTTTTACTGAAAACAGGGCAATGTACGTATTCACAAAATGATAAAAGTTTCAAAGGATAGCAGAGCTGGTCTGCAGTAGATCCAGTAGCACCTCTTGTTTGTCTTGAAGGTGCTACTGGACTAGCAAACAACAAAAGTAAGACTAACAGTTCATTAAGGCAGGCAAGTCAATTTGAAAAAAACAACAGTATCAAAGATCTCCTTCAAACTGTTTAAAATGTCACCTATAACACAAAATTCAGACTCTCCAATTCTTAGTTCAAGGAGTTCAAGCCTCCAATGTTTGAAATGGCCCTATTAAATAAGAACATGCTAACCTGATGCTAGAATGAGTCATGGAAAGAAACTTAGAGTTCTTCTCAAAGTCAGACACCTTCTGTGACCTCACAGTAAACTACATCTACGTCATCCTATCTGTAAAACAGAAGTGGTGGCATTGTGTCTCAACTAGGAATTAATTCACTCAATGTAAGATGGGATTCTGCTTCCATTCCACACTGCATTTCACTATCAGGACTTGCTGGGGTTGCCAGGTCTTACCTCCTCGCCGGTGTGGAGTGAAAGAGAACTTTCCAGGACTGGGGGGTGGGGCAACGTTGCCATGCGTGCTGTCCCCGATGTGATGACATCATCATACCAGGGACATCATGTGGAAACACTCTGGTATTTTCTGCAACACTCTATGGTAACTATAGAGTTTTGCCCAAAATACCAAAGCGTCTCCATGCAACATCCTTAGTGTGATGACATCTCTTCCATGTGATATCATCACATTGGGGACATCATGCCAGGGTGGGGCTGTTGGGGCAGGCAGGAGTCTGTGAAATCGAAGGATCCCCAATGGCAACCCTAGGGTTTGCCTGGGTGCCATCACTCCCAAACACAGGCCTGGACGATGCATTTTCCACTTAGGGTCCTGAAGATCAGCAGCTTTAGCTGAGGAAGCCAAACCCTGAAGTGCAGCTAGCAGAAGGTACCTATTCTGATTAAGACAGAAGGCCAGGCTCTTGGTACTGATACTAAACCTGGTCCAATCCATAATATATTCCTCTTTAATTCCTAGGACATATGATCACCACTATTCTCTACAGTAGCCAAAGAGGGCTTTAAGACATAAGCTCACAAAGATCATGCTCATTCCAGACCCTGGCTCTTGAAGTTTCCAGTTCAAGCACTTAGACACCTTGAAGCTCTCATATGCAGAGAAGCAGACAGGTCAAGCTTGTAACAAGATTGCAAAATGCTTAAAACAGTTCTTCACCATACAGACAAGCTAATGGAGAAGCTCCTGTGTATGTACTTATCCGACATCTGGATTGTGGCTGGGGTTGCCAGCTCCGGGTTGGGAAATACCTGGAGATTGTGGGGGTGGAGCCTAGGAGGGTGGGGTTTGGGGAGGGGCGGGACTTCAATGCCATAGAGTCCACCTTGCAAAGCAGCCATTTATTCCAGGTGAACTGAACTCTGTCATCTGGAGATCAGTTGTAATCCCAGAAGATCTCCAGCCAGCATCTAGAAATTGGCATCCAGGGCCATAGCCAGCAGGGGGTACAGAGGGCAGTGCTCCTATCAACTCTTCAGTGCCCCCCACTGCCTCCTCCCTTCTTCCTCCTTCCTACCCACCTCCCCAAAAAAGTGCTTTGCCTTTTAAAATCCACACCATAGCTTGTAATAAACCCAGATGCCAACTTTGCTGCCACGTACACCTAGACAACACAACCACTGGACCTAATAACATCAGCTACACCATCTCAGGCTCATTCCCTTGCTCGTCTTCTAACACTGTATATGCCATTAAATGCCAAAAGTGCCCTACACAGGGCAAACTGGGCAAACCCTATGCCAAAGGACAAATGGACACAAGTCTGACATCAAGAATCACAAAACTGAGAAACCTGTAAGAGAACACTTCACCCTTCCAGGACAGTCAATGGGGGACTTCAAAGTAGCTGTTTTATTGCAAAAGAACTTCAGAAAGAGACTAGAACAGGAGACTGCTGATTTACAAGTTATTACAGCACTCAGGACAATGGAACCCCCAGGACTTAACAGAGACATTAATTTATTATGTCATTCAATTTTGCATCTGTTTGTAAACTCCTTTATTACACCATATGCTAATTTGCTGTTGTTCATGAGTCTTACCAATCCTCCCATTGGAGGGGGGCAAAGGAAGGAGAAGGAAGGAGTAAAATGGCCGGCGTAGGCCAGTGAGGATTAAAATGTAAGGTTGCACTGCACACCCCAGGCTACCTCCTCCCCTCTGGAGAAGTACCTGGCCTTGTGGGGCTGGCCCAAAGCAACTCCTGTTACAGGAATTGCTTCACGTCAATGCAGCTCATCGCTAATTTAATTAGCATCCCCCGGGAAGCCAGTGCCCCGACAGATAAACTCCTGGCGATGGGGCTGTTGGCAACCCTGATTGTGGACAATATTCTGTTGTGTGAATGAGTGAATCCTCTTTCTCCCTTTGCTTTAGGTTTTCCAGCTAAGACAATTTCTTGTCTAAAACAAAGCATCTGTATCACATATATATTTTTATGGGTCTAGTGAGGTGCCGTTTTGTGGCTCAGATTCCAAAAACCTTTATGTGCAATGAGTGATAAATCAAATTGCCATCTCATTTCCCCCCTCTTAATTTAATCCCAAAACTATACAGAGTGCAATAGCTTCTTATTGCTCCCCTGGATAATGTAATAACAGTTAAGTATTATAAGTAAATCTCATGATTAATGATCACGTTCCTTTACTGTGTTGACAAAATAAGCACCCTATTTCCCAGTAGGGAAGTTAAACTAGTTATAATTGGCACCTATTTTATGACCACTTTCCACTTGATTTCAACAGGTAAATGGTATGCCAGCTCACAGTTTCATGTGCTTACACCCCTATATAATTACAGGGAACCTACTAATGCCGCAAAACCAATCTCAGAAAGAAAAATAGATCCATAGACAATATCATGTATAGACTTCACTGGTAAACTGAGCAGGAGTGTATGTAATTGGAATGGGGACAAACATTGTGCATTCTGTAGAAGTACAGTACAGTGGCTGATTCACATTACTTCATCGCTGAGAGACCTCTACTCTCATGAGCACTTTTAATGTCTATGGCCCCAGCTCCAATAATGTCAGTGCACCTGTATGCCCCATTTAAGTGTGAAGCAGGGGAGGTGTGTGTGAGGATAAAAGCTAAAGGTCAAAGGTGTGTGTGGGAAGGGTTCTGGTGTGGGAGGAGAGTTAAAGTCTCCTCTCACGGTTGTCCTGTCACATTTTTCCTGCTGATGTCTTCCACTACTGGAACACAACTGAGAGAAAAACACCAGAACAAGTAATCTGTGAAGGTAATAGTTGTGGGCAAAGAAAGGTTCTGTGTATGTACTTAAAGGCCACTGTCTACGATGGTTGCAAGTCATTTGGGGATGTCAGAAGCCAATAGTTTTAGGCTGATGTTAAATCGCCAGAATCTCTGAAGTTCTGAAATGCATCCTAATGCTGCATCAGAAGACCATGAGTTCCTAATTTAAACACTGGACATATTATTAACACCTATATACTGCACTTCAAAAGCTGGAAGCACTCCACATAGATTATCTCAGCAATCTTCACAATGCCTCATGAGGCAACTGAGTCTTATTATCTTCAGAGAGCAAGAGTGGTGTAGTGGCTAAGAGTGGTGGACTCTAATCTGGAGAACTGAGCTTGATTCGCCACTCCTCCTCCATATGAAGCCTGCTGGGTGACCTTGGGCCAGTCACCGTTCTCTCAGAACTCTCTCAGCCCCACCTACCTCACAAGGTGCCTGTTGTGGGGAGAGGAAGGGAAGGTAATTGTAGGCTGCTTTAAAACTCCATAGGGTAGAGGCTACATTTGTATACCCACACAAACATTTGATTTAACCTTGTTTACTATAAACAAAATATAAACATACCTTCTATATATTAACATTTTCTTTGAGGGAGTCGAAAAAATGCAGGGCAAAGATTATTTCTCCCTCTTCTTCCCCTCCCAATCCATCCCTATCTATACTCAAAAGAGCCACATTCACTTCCATCCCTGGCATGAAGCTTTGCACCTCAGGGAGGCTGGCAGATTACCTTTCCTCCAGCTTTTTCCCCCCAAGGGCCTATAATGCACGGGTGCTTTCCCTCGTGTTCACTGTACATGTCCATTGGGTTTCCTTCGTCGTTCTGCATTTCCCCTCACTTTCAGTGTGCATGTGTGTTGGGCTTTCTTTTCCCTTCTGCATTGATTCCTCTCTCCCCCTCCCCCCCAGCACTCAGTTCGCTTTCTGGTCGCTGTTGCTTTGGTTCATTTAAGAATGCTTATGCACTGATTTTTAAATCTTGCTTTGCTTTCCGAGCAAAGTTAATTCAAAAGCATACACATTTCCTTGGGTCGGCACCCCCCCCCCTTTGCTGGCCTTGGAAGGTCAGTCCCTGCCCCCATTGAGGTTGGTCTGCCCACTGTGTTCCTTCTGCCATTAATCAGCAAGTAAGCTCCAGTTTCTGCATTTTCACGAGGGCTGGGGCTGGCCACCCCCAGGTGAGCCAAGGGAAGCAGCACACTGGCTCATGGCTGCCCCTTGTGAGCCAGCCAGCCCACCAGCCTGGCCAAGTCCTGCAACCACAGGGTGCCTTTCGTGGCTCTCTCCATCTGGCTGCAGGTGCTTACAAGACCGGGGAGGTCACCCGTGCAAGAGACGGACATGGCTCTGGCTTTCGGAAGGTAGAGGGGGAAAGAATTATGTTTTTATTTATATTTAAAAATGGCATTACTCTAGTGTGATATGAGACTAACATTAGTCTCATGCCACTGGTAAAGAAAGGTAAAGAATGGAGGGTTAAGTTTAGAGGGAGCTGCTACTGCAAATGCTCCAGGTTTGGGGGTCAAATTTCCCATCCCCTCCTCCTTCTAAAAGCTAGAGCTTGGCTACTCTCTCTCTCGGCTGGCCTCCTTGGTCTGTGTACTGCCTGCCTTCTTCCCACCTTCGTCAAGATCCAGGTGCACCTGTCCTGGGACTGCCAAGGCTCTCCTGGCCTGAGTATGCTCCCAGCCAGGCAGAGACAGAGTGATACCCTGCTTTGAAGGGGGGGGGGGCTGCAGGAGCTAACTTGCCTTGGACCGCCGGGCTCACTGTGCGTGCAGGGAGCCAATGGCTATCTGCAGATGCAGCTCCGTGCTGCCTTCTCCTGCCACCTGGTTTAAACTGGGTGGCAGGAGAGGCCAGGCCAGCCCTGCTGGAGTAACTTCTTCTTTTTTATGACCAGCAGGAGAAGGCAGCGCAGACCTGCACCTGCAGGGAGCTGTCAGCTACCTCCCCCATACAAATTACAGCCCTCATACAAATTGCATAGACAAATTACAGCCCTCATACAAATTGCATAGAGAAGTCTGGTCAGTTTCAAGAGTGGATTTCCCCCTTTTGCCTGTGTTCCTTTCAGTTCCCTTTCATTCAACAAACTAATGCTGAAAAGCATGTGCAAAACCTGAACCATGAGGATTTAAATGGAAGGTGCTTGCTGGCTGCCACTGTGCAGCTGTGATAGGACAATTGCGTAATTTAAAAAAAAACAAACCTTTGGACTCCTTCCTCACACATCACGGGTGATGTTCCCACCCCAATTAAGAAAAACTGCAGGTTTTGGATGTAGCTGCAGAATAAAGGCACAGAATACACTGGAGGAAAAACAAATGGTGCATACAGCAGGACACTGAATCCGAGGTGAAGCTTAAAGGCTTGACTGCTCAGATACTCTGCAGTAAACTGTGCATGCATAATAGGCCAAGGTGGAAAACAACTGCCAAACATGTCCCAGTGAGAAATTACCTTGCCCACTTTTGTGAAATATGGAGCAGGTGTCACATTTGGGAACAGTGTTGAGAAGAGCCACATGTGGCATGTCAAAGAGCCACATGTGATTCCCAAACCACTGAATATTGCTTTTCTAAAGCCAATCATCATCATCATCTCTGTCTCTATTTGCTCTGGGCTTATTTCAGTGGAATTCATGTTTGGGTATCCATTCAAATGAGGACCTAAATATTGGGGTGTACATTTGGTGTATTGCATAGAAAACAAAGTGGTGAATGAGCATTTGCATTTAGCAGGCATGAGGAAAGAGGCTGGATCCTTTTCTGGATTCAAAACTGATTACAGTACAGAAAGCGGAGCAAGACAATATTCTCAATGGGAAGAAGCAAGAAGGGAGTTCCATAGGGATCAGTACTGGGAATGGTGCTGTGTAATTTGTTAATAAAAGATCAAGAATTCAGAGTGAGCAATGAAGTGACTAACAAAGTGACACACATCCAGAGGCATTGGAAATTTTAGACTAGGTTGGTTTGCTAATCAAATTATTTTTATACTAGGTTGGTGTGTGGATCTATTTATTTTTAGACTTAAATGTTTATCTGCATACTTATACATCTATAAAGTTTAGCTTACATGTATCCATTTTTTAGATTTTAATAGTACTGGAGAGTTTGTTGTGTGAGTGCAATCACCATGAGGAGGAATCCGTGGCCTGCTTTATAAACTTTCATCAACCGCACAACACATTTCAGAAGTGGATACAAATTCTGCTTCAGTAGATGAGTGAGCAACAATTTCCTGTTTACTATTTGCCCACTTATAACACCAGCTGCCAGGTTAAGACAAAGAGGTATCCCATTCAAGGGGTTAACAGCAATACACACTTAGAGTGATGTTTTTGTTGTTCAGTTGCACAGTCGAGTCCGACTCTTCGTGACCCCATGAACCAGATCACGCCAGGCCTTCCGGTCTTCCGCCGTCCTCTGAAGTTTGCTAAACTTCATGTTCGTTGCATCTATGACACTGTCTAACCATCTCATCCTTTGCCGTCCCCGTCTTCTTTGACCTTCAGTCTTTCCCAGCATCAGGGTCTTCTCCAGTGAGTGCTCCCTTCTCATTTGGTGTATTTGAGCTTCAGTTTCATTATCTGGCCTTCCAGGGGACAGTCAGGGTTGATTTCTTTTAGGATTTACTGATTTGATCTTCTTGCAGTCCAAGGGACTCTCAAGAGCTTTCTCCAGCACCATAGTTCAAAATAATCTATTCTTCGGTGCTCGGCTTTCCTTATAGTCCAACTCTCACAGCCATACATGACTACTGGGAATACCATGCGGACTTTTGTTGGCAGGGTGATGTCTCTACTTTTTATCATGCTGCTGAGGTTCACCATCGCTTTCCTCCCAAGGAGCAGCCGTCTTTTAATTTCATGGCTGCTGTCACTGTCTGCGGTGATCTGGGATCCCAGGAACGTGAAGTCTGTCACGACTTCCACGACTTCCCCTTCTATTTGCCCAGGAGTGATGGGGCCGGATGCCATGATCTTAGTTTTTTTTTGATGTTGAGCTTCAAGCCCACTTTTGCACTCTCCTCTTTCACTCTGTGTGAAGTAGCACCCCCCAATGGCCACACATGCTGAGTCACTCACTCCAACACACTCTCTCTCCTTTTTTCCAACTTCTTCTCAAGTCCATCCTTTGTAACTGTGTGTTTAGTTCACATTTCCTAAAGAATCTAAGTACACACAATGATTATGCACATACTTGTCTCCTGTTGCTCTTCTTCTCTTTCCCCTCTCTGTTATTCTCTTCCCTGTCAAACAGGAAGAAGAAGAAGAGGAGGAGGAGGAGGAGGAGGAGGAGGAGAAGGAGGAGGAGGAGGAAGGTAGGTGGGGCTGAAAGAGCTCTGACAGAAACTGCTCTTTTTCAAGAACAGCTGTGCCAGAACTATGGCTTGTCCATGGTCATCCAGCAGGTGCAAGTGGAGGAGTAGGGAATCAAACCCGGTTCTCCCAGATTAGAGTCCGTGCACTTAACCAGTACACCAAACTGGCTAGAAGGAGAAGAAGAGGAGGAGGAGGAGTTGGTTTATACCTCACCCTTCACTATCTGAAGGAGTCTCAGAGTGGCTTACAATCACCTTCCCTTCCTCTCTCCACAGCAGACACCCTGTGAGGTAGGTGGGGCTGAGTGAGAGAATTGTGACTGGCCCAAGGTCACCCAGATGGCTTCATGTGGGGGAGTGGGGAATCAAACCCAGTTCTCCAGATTAGAGTCCACCGCTCTTAACCACTATACCAAGTTGTTGTAAACTCTGTGGCAAAGTAAACTAGGCTTATATTATGTTGCTCCCTCAAATATCAAGTCTGTTGCTCCACTAATGGTGGTGCCTTCATCCAAATCAAGGAGTCTTCCTCTCACATAAGAGGAACTTTCATAAGTGTAGAAGCCTCTTGCTTCAAAGGAAGTGGAGCAATAGAATACAACTAATTGTATGCAATGAGTTAGCTTATTTCTTGTTCTTATTTCTTAATTCTTATTTCTACCCAAGCCCCTCTTGACTTAATTTCTTTGCATGCTGGATTCATGGGTTTCTACTCTGCAACTGCTAACATCAGCTTTGAATGTGGCCTTTATTGACTGCTTAAGTTTGATTTTCTCATCTTATGCACAGATCAAAGAGATCTATAGCATGCATTTCAGGATCTCTGAGTTTAATTAAACCCTTAAAGCCCCTACAAACTTATGACTCAGCCATTAAAGAATTTTTGATGACAAATAGCCCAAATCCTTCTAGCACTTTTTATGCAACGCATAACTGAGTGATGATGTCCCAAGTTAGACATAAAACGAGGACGGCCCCGGGCTTTGAAAAACAGATGGATTAAACTCTGGAGTAAAAGGCATTTTATTTTTCAAGCCTCAGGAATCTTATTTTTTTTCTTGTTACAAATTATCTGTAGTATGAACTTCCCTGTTCTTGCCCTTTTCTTTGTGTAATAAATAAATCCCATTTATGGATCTGCTTGTACTCTCAATGGCATAATGTGCATTATTTCAATGAGGCCAAGATTAGGTCTTAAATCATGGAATTTTTTGTGGCAGAAAAAAAAGTGCAATGAACAGCTTTCTGGGGAGGGGGGAAGGAAGGTGAAATTATGTTACATGAAAACATAATACATTCTCTTGAATCTAAGAAGCTACCCAGTTACCAGCTTGCTGTAATAGGAACTCTGAATCTGAGGCCAGAGTTTGGCCTCTAAAACATCACCTTCTAAAACAGCATCTAAGTTTTACATCTAAGAAATGGGGCTGCTGTTTTGGGGGATATATTCATTTGCATCAGAAACTGTCTGCTGTAAAGTGGATTACTATATACAATGTTTTTGCTCAGTGCCCTTTGTGTGGTTATCTGCAGAGAGGCATAGAAACCAAAGAGGTAATGCACTTTACCAAAGAGGTGATACACTTTAACTGGGCTATGAGTTTTCTTTGTATGGTTGAGGAGTAGGCACAGTCGCATGAAGGAACATGTGTATGGGGTTATACACAGACTTGATTTATACAATGCTTCCCTCTCCATCACATGGAAGACCCTTGGGTAAAACCATAATTTTTTTGGCAATTCCTAGAGAGAACCAATATCATTTCCTGGAAGTGATGTCACACTATTGGCCAGCAGCTATTTTAATTTCATTTTCCTCCCATTGCCACTTTGCCAGCTGAGGGTGGAGAATCTCATGCCCCCACCGGAGGGCTGGCAACCCTACCTTCAGGCCAAGTAAATGACTATGGGTGGCATTTAACCAATGTTTCTGCCCTTTGACATCCCCAAAAGGCTATGTTGGGGAAACAGGAAAACTGCATGGACAAAAGCCATGAGGATAGGGCTCCCAACACTGCCTTGGCAAATGCTGGGAGAATTTGAGGGTGGTGTTTGGGGAGGGAAGAGTCTGTGGATGATGTGATGTCACGTCTGGGTGATGCTGTGGGTTAGTCCCTCAAATATTTGAGGTCATTTGTTTTCCTGCCATAATATTTATCAGTGTGCTCTTATGGAGCAAGAGGGCTTTTCCTACAAGGCTTTTCCTACCATTAATATCAGTATTATGTTCTTGATTGCAGCTCTTGTAGGAAGACAGCCTGTGTATCATTAACAGGGACCAAATGTTGGATTAGTCAAATAACTGTTGTGTAAATTTTGCCCCTGGCAGAAGTCATTCTGCTCTAGAATTAGGTTTTCTTGGTTGCAGAACACTAGTTCCCCCCTCCCCCAGGTTTTGCTTTGAGCATGCAGGAGGTGGTAAAGAAAAAAGCATTCTTTCTCATTCTCCCCTTCCCTTCCTTACAAACTCAAATAAGACATGACTTATTGGGATGATTTCTGCAGGCCCTAAAGCAATACTAAGCTGCATTTGGCTGAACTCCATAAATGCACAGGCAGCGGTAACAAAGCGAATAGTGATGGATGAAACTGTTACCACATGCTGTAAATAAAATTATGGAACCATATTTTCTGGATACGTTAAGAGAAAGAAAGAAAATTTAATTAATAGAGAGTTATTACACTATTAATAGAAAGCTTTTTTAAAAAAAGGTACAGGTTTTAATGTACACTGCATAATTTTTGGAACCAGTAATAACCACTTCCACCTTATTCTCTGTAGAAATTAAGGTGCAAAAAGCCTAACGTATCTAAACATAGGGCTGCACCCTACCACTCTGTTGAATTAAAGAAGCTGTATTCAACTGAAGGGAATACTTCCAGGAATGGGCGCGAACCAGGAAAAGGCAGTTCGGTTCGGGGTCTATGGCAGCTGACAGACTGAGCTCCTAAGTGAGCCAAGAGGTTCGTTAATGAACCAAACCAGCTTGTTCAGCTCATGGTCCTGCAAATCCCAGTGAAAGGGAATGCAGTCTATCTCAATGGGGTTTGCAGAAAACTGTAAAAACAGCTGAGCACCTTGCTCCCCACTGTGTGGCTGTTTTGATTGTCTTCTGCAGGCCCTTTAAACTTTAAAAGGAGTGCAGAAGACAGCCCAAAAAACAGCAGCCAGCAGAAAGGGGGTGGGATCTCCCAGGAAGGGTGAGCCTCAGCCAGAAGAAAGGAGGGAGAGATCTCCCAGGGAAGGAGATCTTCCGCCCCTTCCTTCCCACTGGCCACAGGGAGCCAGCACCAGCAGAAAAAAGGGAGGGAAGATCTCTTGGGAAGGAAAGAAGAAGAGGAGATTGGATTTATACCCCGCCCTTCACTACCCAAAAGAGTCTCAGAGCAGCTTACAATCCCTTTCCCTTACCCTCCCTACAGACACCCTGTGAGGTAGTGGGGCTGAGAGCGCTCTCTCAAGAACTGCCCTCAAGAGAACAGCTCTGAAAGAACTTATGACTGACCCAAGGTCACACTAGCAACTGCATGTGGAGGAGTAGGGAATCAAAACCATTGCTCCCAGATTAGAGTTCGCACTCTACACACTACACCAAACTGGCTGGAAATCCCCCCCTCCTTCCTGCAGGAAGCCTTCCTTTCTCCTGGCCTTGGGGAGACACTGCCAGCAGAAAGAAAGGGAGGGAAGATCCCCTTCCATTTAAATCCTGCTTTTTGCTCCCTGCTGCTTTTTACAGGGACCAGAAAGCAGGGCCATTTAAACCCCTGCTTTCTGCTCCTCATGGAAAGCCGCAGGAAGTACAAAGCAGTGGTGGTTTAACAGCCATGGGAAGATGAAAGCAGGGTTTAAATGGCTCCGAGCCATTTAAGCTAAACAGCTGAGTGGCAGGGAGCTTCCAGCAACTCAGCTGTTTCTCCTGCTTTTTGCTATTCATGAACTGTCACAAGCCACCATGAATTGCACCCAGAATTTGTGGTAGTTCATCTGTTCTTCAGTTCACTCACTTAGGTTCGCAAACCCAGAACAGGCCAAAACTCATGATGAACTTTCGTTTGTCAGTCGGTTTGTGCCCATCCCTAGATACTTCATTTTTGTCTGTATACCCACCCTCACAGAATTCCGCTTACCTTCCTCCTGGCCCACCCTTTTCTCCCCCACCCTCTTTTGACAGCATCCAGAATCTGGCTTCCACCCTCTTCGTTCCAAACTACCCTTGCCAAAATCATTGTTGATCTCCTCAGTGACAAACCCAGATTCTGTCATCATCATGGGCCTTTGATACAGTTGAACACTTCCTTCTGTTTAAGTCTCTTCATACCCTAGGTTTCTGTGACTGTTGTCATTGGTTATTTTTATACCTGCATAATTGCCTGCCCTGACCTGCATGGCCCAGATGTCCGATATCATCATTTCTCAGATGATAAACATGGTTGGCCCTGGTTCATACTTGGTTGGGAGAACACCAAGGAAGTCCAGGGTTGCTATGCAAAGACAGGCAATGGCAAACCACCTGTTCATCTCTTGTCATGAAAACCCATGATCACCATAAGTTGCCATATGTTGGCTGTGACTAGACAGCACTTTTCACCACTATAATTGCTCATTCTTATTTTCCACAGTTAGAAGCCATCTTCTGTTTTCTGTCCTTATGGGATCTCGTCAAGTGCCCTGGTTTTCAGTACCAGTTATATGCTGATGACACACAGCTTTACTGCTCTACCCCTGAACATTCTCTCACTATTCTATCCAGGGGTAATTTCCTGCAGGAGCGCACAGGAGCGGAGCTCCGGCAGTAAAGAGCCCAGGGGGTGGGCACATGCAACAAGCCCTGCCCCCTGCTCCCAGCAGCCCCGGGCAGGGGCTTGATTGGGGGGTGGGAGAGCCTCCCTCCCTCCTCATCTGTTTTCCCTCTTTCTTTCTTTCTTTCTTTCTTTCTTTCTTTCTTTCTTTCTTTCTTTCTTTCTTTCTTTCTTTCTTTCTTTCTTTCTTTCCCTCCTTCTTTCTTTCTCTTTCCTTCCCTTTCTTTCTGTTCTTTTTCCGTCTTTCTTTTTTAATATATATTTTTATTCATTTTTAAACAATCATTTACAACAATAAACATCAGAAGTATTGAACAAGCAATAAGAAGCAACAACAAGAGGATCAAGTTGAGTTATAAGCTAATCATTTAACAGTAGAAACCATTCTGATATTCTCGAACCTTCATCAACCAATAAATAAGGGTTAGGAGTGCTGGTAACTGCAGTGCCTTTGTCAATTAGGAGAACATGAGGACTAGATTAGAGCTAGATCTCAGTTATAGAAGAATTCTGTGTGTGTTTCATTGTATATAAAAAAGAGAGCTAGAGTAGCTAGAAGAAAAGCCAAGAAGAGTAAGCTATGTTAGTAGGAAGAAGTTCTGCCTCTGTCATATACTGCAGCCACGGAAACCACGTGCGCAGAAATTTTGAGTAGGTCGTGGTAATACCAGATCATTGTCTTTGAAGTGAATCAGAAATTTTACACATAATAAACTGGTCCCAGACTTTGATTCTCCAGATGGTCAGTGTCAGGGGAGAGACAGACTTCCAAGTGGTAGCTATGGCCAGACAGGCTGCTGCCAGCAAAATCAAGGTAAGTTACAAAATCTCCTTTCCCTCTTTCTCTCCTTCTTTCCTCCTCTCTCTCTCTCTTTCTGTCCTTTTTTCCTTCTCTCTCTCTTTCCTTCCCTCCTTATTTCCTTCTCTCTCTTTCTTTCTTTCCCTCCTTATTTCCTTCTTTCCCTCTTTCAGTGGCATATGCAAAGAAGTTATGCTAATGAGTTATGCTAATGAGCTCCTGCACCTCTTTTTCTACAAAATGACCCCTGATTCTATCCGATATCTCCAACACCCCCTCTGATATTTCTATCTTTACAACACTGCAACAATATGGTACATTTTCCCCATATTTTATTTTGGTTCCAGCATTGGTGATGTGAATACTGCAACCTTCTAGTCCTCCATTGTTACACCTTGGTTATCTCCCCTCTATCCCACATGCTACCACCAAATAATTAATCTTTCTTGTCACTACCGTCTGCCTTAAGCATCTACTCTGTCTTCCTGTCTGCTCTTTGATCCAGCACAAAATCCTTTTTGTTGCCATCATAGCTCTCCATGGCTATGCCCCTGCCTTAGCTCTCTGCTTTCATACCATAATACATCCCTGCCCAAAATCTACACTCCTCCAGATCCATTATATTGTTTGCGGGGAGGGCGGGGTATAAATACAAATAAATAAATAAATATATCTGAAGGTCACCTGGTTCCTCGGATGATATTGCCTTTTCTACCTTGCTGAAGTTTTGGTCTGGAATGGCTTAACTTCTGTGTAACACTACCACAAATGCCTTTAAAAAACATTCCCTATACCACCTTTGACCCAAATCCTTAGTCCTCATTCCCTATTGAAACTAAACCTAAGCATGTTTAACTGGAATGGATATCTGAAGAAGTGACCAGTGCCTCACAAAAGGCCATACCCTGCCATATATTTTGTTAGTCTTTAAGGTGCTACTGGACTCTTGCTCTTTTCTACCAGAATAAACACATATTCTTCTCATATATCCCCATCTCCACTTTCCTCCCCTCCCTTTGTTATCTCCTTGAAGTCCAGTTTTAGACTGTAGAGTTGTCCTTCTATACACAGTTACTTAGAATAAGTTCTATTAATTATAATAGGACTTCTGAGTAGACATGCATAGGTTTGTACAATATGCTCTTTGGTTCCTGATTTCTAGAAAGCATAACTAATTGATAAAAATATGGAATCCAGCAGCAATTTGGACTGCCTATAGTGCTAATTGGAACACATGGATCCTTTGCTAAGCAGAGAGTAGTGGTAAAGGAATACATTATATTAGTATAATAGATAATATACTAGTATAATAAAGTGATAACTAGGTAAAGCTTTATCACATTTGGCAGATGTCAACTAAAGCTGCAATCCTTTTCACTTATTCTTGGCAATAAGGTCCACTGGACACAAAATGACTTAATTCAGAGGTAAAATACAGCATTACATAAATTCCTAAATTTGATGGACACTAAATTAATTCAAGTTAATGAATGTCTGAAAACAGATTTAGGCCCCGGTCACACGGAGCATTAGGCACGCTAGAGAGACGGAAGATAGGTGGATTTTCCGGGTGCGATCTCACCGCCACATCTGGGAAGTGTAGAGCTCCCGTGGCTCACCTGAGGCTTCACTCCGAAGATGCACTGTAAAAAACTAGTACCTTTGAGGTACTAGTTTCCGGAAACCGCAGGGCAAGGGCGGGCGTCAGAACATGTTTCCGGTGTTAGCTCGTGGCATCCGGCGCCCGCCCATGTCCCGTCACGAAAACGTTTTTTGGGTCAAGTCTCCACGGGTGCGCACAAGCACCCAACGGTGCATGCGAACACTTGGGTTAAAAAAAAAACACACAACCCCCGCGGCGCCGCTTCTTTGCCGCGCCGCAGGAGTGAGGTATGATCGGCACCTCCCCCCAACCACGGGATGTCGGTGGGACATCGGGCGGGATGTTTGATCTGGCTGCCGCGTGGTAGTTCGCTCCGGGACAAACAGCCATGCCTCCCCCCGCGATATCTGGCCCGTGTGACCGGGGCCATAATTTCTCACCTTTCCATCATGTGCCAGTGAATGCTGACAATCACATTTAAGTATCTGAGCACACCCTGTTATGAATTATTGAACATCTGTACCTTTATAAAATGTAGCTCAAATTATCAACATGTGAATGTCATCTAGGATCACAGGTACATGGAGGATCGCTGCTGGCTCTGTCCTTGGTTGACATTCACATGGCAAGACTTTCTTCCAGGGATATTCCAGGCCCCTTCCATAAATATTCACCTTGTCATTTCAAAAATAAGTGTCTTGCCTCATATGAAGTATGAAGAAGAAATAGTATTCTGCCCAGCTTTTACTGTGCTGACCAACCTGATCAATGAGTGCAGAAGACATGGGGATAAAAAACGAATACCAGACACTGATTTGTAAAGTCTTAAAAGGATTAACATAGATTCTAGCTGTCATACAATTCCATACCTCTCCACTCCAACCCCGGCCACTGCCAAGTGTACTTCAAAATAAGGTAAAGGTAAAGGTTTCCCTTGATGAAAAGCAAGTCAAATCCAACTCTCGGGTGCAGTGCTCATCTCCGTTTCCAAGCTGAAGAGCCAGCGCTGTCCAAAGACATTTCCATGGTCATGTAGCTGGCATGACTAAACGCCAAGGCACATGGAACGCTGTTACCTTACCTATTTATCTACTTGCAATTTCTTGCTTTCAAACTGCATTCTGCAGTCACTCCACCAGCTGCCCATCAGTTACTGGGTGGCTCAATTTGAAGTATTGGCTATCACATACAAAGCCCTCCATGGCCTTGGACCATCATATCTGTGAGACCATCTCTCCCCCCCACACACACTCTGCCATGTCAGCTTTGGTGATTTGAGCAGGGCCTTCTGCAGGACTGTCCCATCCTGTTGATTGCATTGATTCCCTCTGTGTCCTCCGCCATCTCAGGGAGTCCCAGTAAGAAAGGCACGTTATAAATAAATATGTTGTATGGTATGTACCTTATGCATCCAATGTATGCCATTCATGTACATAATAATGTTCAAAACAGCATGCATTAGAAACCTGAGATCGCTCCAGCTTCAGACCTTCCACCACAAAATGTCTAGCTCCTAGACTGATGTCAACATTCAAAACACCTCAGACAGTCACTATGATATTAAAAATGCCTGGCATGCTTCAGGTATGCATGATGTACATGGCAGCCATCGTTTTGGTATATACTGTACATCTTCACTTTTCAAATCTAGAAATGTGCACTTGGATTACTTTTGTTTCATGATCCTTGGCTTCATGCTGTTGTTTTTTAGTTTTATTTACGCTGTAAACCCAAAGTAAATGCACCCATTTGCATATTGTTAAGGAAGTATAAAACCTTTATGGGGTTTTAATCAGGATTTACGGAATACAATAAACTTGATGTATGCCCAGCACTTGTGTAATTGAACGGTGGTAGACAAACTGCACTAATGATGCCAATTTTTCAGAATATTTATGGCTTCAAATAACACAGCTAGTCACGAACATACAGTGTTATAAAACATTAAATAAAAAGAACCCAACTTTCAAATCTCAAAATCAATGCCCTGGTCCCAGTGGAGTTGTTTAGGCAGCAGTGTTAGCCCCTGCCCAGAATGTTGGAAGCAATCAGGTAGATTTTCTGTTAGTATTTCTTTGACCAACTGCTGATAGCAGCCTTCTTCACATACCTTTAATCATTGTAATTCAACCTGGACTTTTTTTTGTAAACCTAAGTGTATTTTGTCCTGCCATCTGGAATCACTACAATACCGTGGGTCCACATTCCCAGTATGGGCTGAGGTTATGAAAAACTTCCTGAAGCAGGGGTGAGTCAGGTCAATTCACATGAATTCGTGCTTCTCATGAGGTTATTCATACATATTGGAAAGGCTGTGGCTTAATGGCAGAGCATGATAATTTGCATGCAGAAGGCTTTCAGCCAATTTGTAGAAGGATCTCATTGAAGGATCTCAGGTAGTACGTGCTGGGAAAGACCTTTTTTCTGCTTGAGACACTGGAGAGCCACTGCCTGTCAGAGTAGACAACACTGAACTAAATGGAACAGTGATCTGACTCAGTGTATGGCAACTTTACATGCTTTATTCAGTGCCTTGGGCCCACAGTCCATTCTGAGGTTATGTGACAGTGCCTATATGGGTGAGGATGTGGGGATCCTAGATATGCCTCTTTGAGACCTGACATGAGGGAAAGCGGGGTATAAATGGCATAAAAATGCACCTCTGAAGTCACCAATGTGTTTGGTAACATGTAGCACAAGCTTGTTGGTATGAGCATATAGAACCATTTGATCCTGAGTCAGTTTCCTGTGTTACCACCAATGGTCTGCCTCATTGTTGGGGAAAATTAGCTATGCGGCAGGGGAGATGAGAGGGGTACAGGGATCGCACACTAATTGTATAACAAGGTCTGTTACAATGGGAAGACTCCAGAACTGAGGAGTAAAAAAAAAATAGCTTTATTGAAGAATATCTCTAATTACCAGCACAATAAACATTCAAAAAGAGCAAGCAATTCAGAACTGAGAAAGCAGAAGTGATGATGGTTAATAGAGAGGTCAGTTATGGGGTAATACAACTTGTCCAGACATGCAGAGGTCCATGAAGAAGGGATTATGAACCAAACCAAAGTTTGGGGGTGAACTGCCAGTTGTCATCAGGGGCAGACACAAAATCTGAGGCCTTGTGCTATGGAAAATAGAGACATTGGAAAACAATGCAGACCAATGGGATGGGCTTGTCCCAGGTGAAGACAAAAGATTACCTGGACCAATGATGAGTCCCAGAGGGTGTGACATCAGGAGGGGATACAGGGCCTTGCCTTGCAATGGCTCATTTCCTTTCTCTTGTTGGGGACAAAGGGTGGTGCTTGGGGAGCAGCAGTCCCAGAGGCACCTGCTTGAGTGTGGAGTGCCTCGGGGGCGGTGCTCTCCCCGTTGCTCTTTAACATCTACATGCGCCCCCTTGCCCAGATGGTCCGGAGGTATGGGCTGGGGTGTCATCAGTATGCGGATGACACCCAGCTCTATCTGATGTTGGGTGGCTGGTCGGACTCCAGACCAGAAGATCTGGACCGGGCACTGCAGGCCATTCCTGGTTGGTTTAGGCTGAGCCAGCTGAAGCTAAATGCAGCGAAGACGGAGGTCCTGTGCCTGGGTCGGAGCAGGTTGGGGTTGGGGCTCCCGCTCCCAACCTTTGACGGGGTGCCGTTGGTGCCTGCACCAGTGGTTAGGAGTTTGGGAGTGCTCCTGAACCTCTCCTTAACAATGGAGGCCCAGGTAGCAGCCACTGCCAAGTCGGCCTTTTACCATCTTCGGCTCATATGGCAGTTGGCCTTTTCAGTGATGGCTCCTTATTCGTGGAATGAGCTCCTCGAGGAGATCAGGGCCCTGCGGGATCTTGTACAGTTCCACAGGGCCTGCGAGACAGAGCTCTTCCACCAGGCCTTCAATTAGGAGCTGGCACTACTACCACCAATGCCCACAATTAACATCTGTGATGCAAGGCCAGCCTAATTGACATTATATGGTACCATCTGGAGCCCAGAGACTGAGAACCTTGGGTGCGATATTATATGGTCCGCCGCTGTGATTTAAAACTGTGAGCATTTTAACTGTAATTTATGTAACTGTTTTGATTGTTTTAACTGTTTACGATTTTGGTGCATTGTGCCAAATACTGTTAGCCACCCTGAGTCTGCTTGCGGGGAGGGCGGGATGCAAGTGTAATAAAATAAAAAATAAATAAAAGGAGGGGCAAGACCTAGGTGTGACCAATGAGGCCTCAGTGGGGCAGAGTCTGGATTCACAGTAGCTATGATGGGATTAGCCAGGTGTGGGGTGACTGGGGTGTACAGGAGCTGGTTGAATGGATTTGATTATCACTAATGGTTCTGCCAAAGTAGATTGAATAGGTTCCCAAATGTATACAGAAAGTGGGAGATGGGTGCCTGATTAGCATCAGGAAGGATTGCTAAACATTTGAATGTATGATTAGTTTATCTGTATCCTGAAGGATAGAGCAGGAAAGACAGTTTGTGAAGACAAAGGATTTTCACATAGACATAGGTGCACGGAAAAGGGGTGGGTGAAGTTCTAGAGACAGAAGGGCTTTTTGCCAGGTAGCCACTGAACAGCTTAATGAAAATGCAAATACTTGACCTGGTGGAACCCATTGTTTCATATGCATACCTTTCGGGAGGGGAGGAATGGAGGTTTTCTCTGAGAGCTGTCTTGTTGCCACCTGAAAATGGAGACTCGTTTCCAGTGCTGTGGCTAGCTCTGTGTTTCAGGTCAGGAGTGCCTTCCTTGGCCTGAGTTTGTTGGGGCTGCTGCTGGGGCTACCCTAGAATAAGGCAGTGTCTCTGGACTACACCTGGCTCAGTATTGACTACACTGACTGGCAGCAGCTCTCCAGGATCTCGGGCGGAGAAAGACCTCCCCCAACATCCCCTACGTGAGACTTATGGGGTTTTAAAGACAAGTGAGAAGCAGAGGTGGTTTGCCAGTTTCTTCCTCTGCAGAGTCTTTCTTGGTAGTCCCCCATCTAGGCACTAACCCTATTTAGTTTCTGAGATTCAACAAGATAAGACTATTCCATACCACCTTGCCTCCCTAGTAACTGCCTAGTAATTAATTTATCCAGTGCAGCTCTGCTCCTAGAAACTGGCTTCCCAATCTCTTTAGCCATTATATTTTTGCCATCTCCCTTTTGGGCCCTTTTTCCTTTGTTTGCTTGATAGCAAAAACAACAGATATTTAGTCTGATCTGCTTTCTTCCGTCTCCTTTTCCCTGTTCTTTCTCTCTGCCTTTTGCACAAGAATTAAGCAACATATTATCAGCTTACACTGGCAAATGAATTAATTTCATTAAGTGTAATTTCTCAAGTGATGGGGGGGAACATTCTACCCAGTCATCGAATAACAATTAATATACCCTGCCACATTGGAGGGGAAAAAAGACTGCTCAGCCTTGACCAGAAAGATGCCACTGAAGCATTCTGGCATATATTAAGAGGCAGAGCAGAGTCATACATACTTGGCTTGCTGCATCCATGTCAAATTATTTTATAATTCATGCACACGGAATGTTAAATTTTCTGAGGAGCTTGAAAGGCACCGGAGAGAGAGAGCGACGAGCAGACAATAAAGTTTTGTTTACTTTGCAGGCAGATTAAAAGACTGTAGCGAGTCTTTTGCCTCACTATTAAATCTGCATAATCAGACAGACATCCGCATGTTCCCCAAGGGAATGGGAAATCAGATCTCCAAATCTTTCAAAGTTGATGCCAAATTTCATTTCCTAGCAAATATATAAAGAAGCACGGTTCAAAACAATCCAAGCAACACATGTCTCCTGACAGTCCGTGGGGATCCCCCACCCCGTCCGTTCCTTTTAACAGGATTGAAATAGGGCCAAGCTCAAGTCTCGAAAAGCCAAGATTTGAAAAGCCATATTTTTTTCTCTCTGGAGGCTTGATGGAATGACAGGGGCAATCCTAAGCAGAGTTACACCCATTGATCGAAGTTAATGGTTTTAGCAGGGATGGCACTCCGAGTTATTTAATTCAGGCACCCATTGCTTACTCTGTACATTGGTCTCAAGACTGCAATAATAAACTAACTAACAGGCGCCCATTCCTTATAATGCACCATGCATTGTTTCTGCAAATTGGGCCATCCAGGAATATTAACACGCACTGAGAATCTGGATTCTGCCGCTTGCTGGATAATACCAGTGCCAATAGGAGGGAGCTAGGCAGGGATGTGATGCCATTGTTTCCAAGGAAACCAGTGTGGAAGCTGGAGATGAGTTGCAATTCCCAGGAAAATTCAGGGTCTGTCTGGAGGTTGGCAACCCTAAGTAACATAATGGGCCATAGATTTTCCCTCTTCCATCACCATCTATGCAATGGACCGAGTGAGTACAGCAGGGCAGGAAAGCTTGTGGTCCACCAGGTTGCGTCTCTGCTTGTCAGGTTACATGACCTTCAGCCAGATGTTGCACAGCAGGCCCACTCCCAGGAACAGCTGTACTTAGAGATGCCTTGGAAGTGAATAGTGGTTCCTGTTTCTAGTTACCACCAGTGTTCCCTCTAAGCTGAGTTAGTGTGAGCTAGCACACAGTTTTTTAGCCTCTGGCTCACACATTTTTGTCTTAGCTCAGGAAGGATGGCTCCAGAGCAAATGAATTTATGCAGTAGCCAAATTGCTTGCTCACAACTTTAATGCCAGTAGCTCACAAAGTAGAATTTTTGCATACAAGACTCCACAGCTTAGAGGGAGCATTGGTTACCACTGCTTGTCACTTACCTGTCTAGGTAAAAAATCAGCCTGATCTTTCCCTCTGACTGTTCCTAGCAGTCATCACTACTGAAAGGAGCACACAACAGTCACTGCTGCCTTCCCTCTGCTCGCAGGGGAGAAAGTAAAGAGGTCATGGGAAGAGGAGAGAAGTGGACAGACTCGGTGCTTCTAGGTGGTCAGGTCTATCATAGGATGCTAATGCCACCATGGCCAGAGCATTGTAAAAGGCTGTTATTGTCACTACTGCTACTGGAAAGTTAGGGTTGCCAGATCCCCTGGTGGGGTTGGGGGTAGGGTCCCCAGCTGCCAAGCCCCACCTTTCTGCCACCAATCAGCTGGCCAGTAGGGGAACTTACCCCCCCCCAAAAAAATGGGGAGGAACACCTGACATTTTAGCAACGTGACCCGGAAGTGATGTAAACATGTTGGGGACGTTGGGCGAAGACAGTCTTTGAGCATTTAGAAAAGATGGCTATGATTACTAAGGGTCAGAATGGGCTTCTTGAGAACAAGTCATGTTAAACTAACCTTATCTCTTTTTTTGAGAAAGTTACTACCTTGCTGGATCAGGGGAATGCTGTAGACATAGTTTATCTTGATTTTAGGAAGTCTTTTAATAAGGTTCCACATAATATTCTTGTTGACAAATTGTAAAAATGTGGTTTGAATCCTATGACAGTCAGGTGGACCTGTAACTGGTTGACAGATCGTACCCAAACAGTGCTTGTGAATGGTTCCTCATCTTCTTGGAGAGGAGTGATGAGTGCCTCAAGGATCTGTCCTGGGACCTGTTTTGTTCAACATCTTTATCAATGATTTGGATGAAGGGATAGAGGGAATGCTTATTAAATTTGCAGATGATAATAAATTGGGAGGGGTAGCAAATATGGTAGAAGATAGAGCCAGGATGATCGTGACAGACTGGAAAACTGGGCTAAAACAAATAAAATTAATTTTAATGGGGATAAATGTAAAGTTCTCAGTGGGGTATAATGCCATAGAGTTCACCTTCAAAAGTGGGAACTGATCTCTGTAACCTGGAGACCAGTTGTGATATTGGGAGATATCCAGCCACCACCTGGAGACTGGCAACACTATTCAGCAGATGCCCAACCACACAAATCCCTGTGGCCCACTCTGTGTCAAGACACAGATTATTCTTCCTCTTCACTAAGAATTAAGAATTGTTAAAGAATTCCAATCGGCATATGCTTCTAAGATGGCCTCTGAAACATATTTCTGGGATCAGATGTTCCCATGTGGTAGCTTTGTTCATACCAAACAGCCATCAATGACTCCTGATACCAAACAGCCATCAATGCCTCCTGAACAAGTTTGCATCAGGTTTTCACAAAACTACTTAAGCACAAAGGCTCTGCTGATTCAGACTGATCAGAATAACAGAAATGAAGATAACACTGCACTGTAACCAATCATTGAATAAATCAATAATACCTGGACAGGTAAGAGATAAGCAGTGGTGACTAGAAACAGGATCCACTATTCACTTTCAAGGCATCTCTATGTCCAGCTGTTCCTAGGAGTGGGCCTGCTGTGCAAAATCTTGCTGAAGGTACTGGATTTTTTATGGTGCTGCATATAAACCAAGATATGAGCTATGACACCACGGCTATATTGCTTTGTTTCAATGTAAAAACCTATGCTTTTTTTAAAATTTAACTTTCAATTTCTAGACCGCTCACCCCCGAAGGGCTCTGAGCGGTTTACACTGTACAATTAATTACCTATCTAGGGCCACATTATATGGGGAAGTGACTGCCTACCGGCACCAAGGCACCAGGGCTCTTGTTGTTAATTGGCTCTTTAGGTGGGCTGTTTGTTGTTGCTTTGGCTCTTCGAGTGTTGTTGTTCTCGCCTTTTTCCACCTCCTGGCGCCTTTGATACAGGTCTTTGATACAGCGACTCCCTCCGGCGGACTCATCCTGGTGCGCGGCCATGTGCCGACCGGAGCTTCCGGCTCATGTCCTGCTGGCTCCGCCACACCGCCGCGTCACTGCGCATCCACGATGTAGTCTCCGCCCGGATTCCGCCGCTTGACGTCGGACGTCCGTCACGCTCGCTGGGTCGCCAGGGCTGCTCGCCAACAGCTCCACCGCCGGTGCTCCTGCTGCACGCCGCCCCACAAGGAGGAGGGTGCCCCCTGCCATTTAGGAGCAGGTACCCATTTATCTACTTGCTAAGCTTTCGAACCGCTGGGTGGGCGGGAGCTGGGACAAAGGCCGGGAGCTCACCCCGGCCACGGTGGGTCTCGAACAGCCTTATGGCTGTTCGCTTGACGTTACTGCAGGCATTTTACACAAGGATCCATTTAAAATCATCTAGATTCAGCTTTTCCCCTGTCTCCCCCCCAACCACAGCTCATCTCTAGGGAGTGGACTTCTAATCCATCCCCTCCCCATTGCTGTATTTGAGGAAGGCTGTTTTGTATAAATTGTGAGAGGAGAGAGTGAAAAAAAAACCTGTTTTCCCCAGTGAGTTGTCTATTAAAAGAGTGTGTGTGAGCTTGTAAGTCAAAGTGTGAGAGATATTTGAGGAAGTGCTTAATCTAACACCGGCACTTCCTGTCATAAAGAAGGCACTTATTTAGATGCTGTCTCTTGTGATCTATCTGTTTCTCACTCACTCTCTATTCAATACCAAATCGAGAC
The DNA here is from genome assembly GCF_001447785.1 of Gekko japonicus. Classification (NCBI taxonomy): domain Eukaryota; kingdom Metazoa; phylum Chordata; class Lepidosauria; order Squamata; family Gekkonidae; genus Gekko; species Gekko japonicus. The sequence goes on from NW_015161446.1 coordinate 126,316, forward strand.
ACAAAGAATGTTGCAAGTGGGATGCTGACCTGAGAGGTTCACTTACACTAAAAAATGCCTAATGTCTAATATCCTGATGTCTGTCTGACACTTCCTTTTTTTCTTAGTCATACTTTCCTTATTATTATTGTCCTTCCTTTGCACCTTCAATAACAGCAGTGCAGGGAATACAGTCTGTTTGGCCACAACATGCAGCTGATAAAACCTAATTCAGTTTGTTCCCCTTCACCACTGAAGCTTTCCATCTGACCGATAAAGCAAAAAAGAAACAACAAGGAGACCCTTACAGCATCCAGAGCCATATACTGCACTGAATTAAAGGCTTCCATCCACCAGATGGAAAGATTTCCATCAGTGGAGAACAACTTCCTTGCCTTCCTTGTTCCACTGTAACCTGACCAGCAGCAGAGCCCAGCCAGGACTCCCTCTTGCTATGGTGAGCACCCCAGGGGCTGGCCAGGGAGGAGACAGCAGTCGCTACCATGAAGACATGCCTAGTTGCAGGTAGCCTGGCTGGAGCTGAAGGTCATGGAAGGGAGGAGGCAGCAACACTGGCAGCAGGCTCAGCAGGGCATGCACTGATGATGTTGATGCAGGGGGCACTGGGTGCCACACCCTCCACAGTGGCTGCCAAGAGCCTACTATCATCTGCAGGCCCTGGGATGGGGTAATTCAGAAGGGAGGGCAGCCAGAGAGGAGGATAAGCTGACCCGGGGAACCCACAGGTTTGGCCCAGGAATGGCTAGCGACAGGCAGGGTGAGCGGCTTATCCCAGGGAAGCAGCTCAGGCAGGGCACTCCTGCCCGACAGGCACAGCTTGGGGTGGGCAGGGCAGGGAGTGGGGCTGGCCAGCAAGCAGGCCTGAGGGAGGAGCTGGAGAAGGATGGGGAAGCAGAAGTCCCATTTAAGGAGGTTCTGAGAGCTGTCCAGGGAAGAAGGATGGACCCAGCACTGAGGGAGGAATCAGGTGGTACAATCCTCTCCCCTTTCCATTCTAAGGCCTGGTGAACCCTCCATGGGGTTGAAGGAAGATAGCAGAGAGGAAGCTGACCAGGGAAGATAAAGGGGAGCAGCACAAAGACAAAATGCCTCCCAAAGAGCTGTTCTTCCCTCAAGAGGGAGGCATTTGGGGCTCCAATGGGAGAGGGAAGGGGAGACATTTGTCCTCTGTTGACAGAAATTGTTCCGCCCACAGAAACATTCTGGTGGATCCAAGCCATAAACAACCCTTTGAAGACTCAGACCCACTTTTTAAAATGCAGACTTGCTGGGAAACTTTTGTTGTGACAACCACTTAGGGCCACTTAGTTGGGATAAGTTTAGTCTTCTCATCTGTGTTGTTTTGACCCCCCAGTTCCCATTCTGACTCAGCTTCTTCCTTGAGCAAATAATACACCAGCATTACACATCGTATGCACAAAAGATAAATTAAGTATCAAATTCATACAACATGCATACCCACTGCAACTAAAACCGGGAAAAGACCAGTGTCTGCCCATGGAGCAGGTGCCAGTGTCTGCCCGCCCCCACCTCCTTGAAAGAAGCACAAGGGTGGGGTGAGCCAATTGGGGATCAGCATGGAAGCGCAGGCCAATCAAGGGCTGCCTTGCTGGCCGGGTCTAGCAGCAGCTGCCCTCCCTCCTTAATTCAGCCCAGCATAAGGTTGGAGGAGGTTGGAGCTCCAGCAGCCATCATGTGGAATGCCACGCATAGCCAAGCTCCATCAGCCACAAGAAGCCTGCTCCAGCAGGTTAGGTTTGGGGGGCTTCTGTTGAGTGGGCCCAGGCGGGTTGGGAACCATTAAGCCTTCTGCTACACTGCAGCAGCCTGCTGTGGGCAGCCGGAGATGGAGGGGGTTTCCTCCCTTACTTCGATGGCATGCCGAGTGGCAGTCATCTGCAGACCGCACCCACCTTTGCCCCCTTCTCTGCAGCTCTTTAATGAGGAGATTTCCCCAGCGGGTCATGGCCTCATTGGGTGGCTGTGGTTGCAGTGAGCAGGGATGTTCCTCCCATGGTGCAGGCTGCAGCAGTCAGCTGTTGGGTGGCTGCTCAGCACAGGGAAGCCAGCAGCTGCAGCCTTCTGGGAGGCCCCTCAACCATCATGCCTCCGGCAGTGTGGTTAGAGGCAGGGTGCCAGTCCAACCCCCCCCCCCCCCATCTCGGGTGACAGCAGCAGGGCTGTGGTTCGGGTCAGGGGCTTGTGACAAGGAGCTGGCCATGCCTCTCAGGCCGCTGGCTGGCCACGGGGTCCCATAAGAGGGTGGGTGGCTTTCCTTTGCTGCCTCATGCAGCCATTTTCTACATACTGCATTTCAATCTCCCCTCAGAATTGAAACCACTACTGAGCTCATTGTTTTTGTATGGGGTTGCTGGTTTTCTGCCTGAGTTGTGGTATAAATTGTTTGGCTAGACATTCAGGAGAGAGATAATTGTTCCATCCTCACCTAAGTCTGGATAGCCGATTCAATTTTGTTCATTAATTTCATGAATATTCACCTAAGGCTAATGCAAAGCTGGAACATTTTTAGGTCACAGAGAATTAAGTGTACTTCAGCTTTACCTCTCCTGCTGGAATGGGTCTCTGGATTTCTAGCTTTTGATGTGATTGAGCATCTGCTTGACTTACAGAAGGTCCCATGTTCAATCCCTGGCATCTCTGAGTGAAGGGCACAGATAAGAGGTGATGTGAAAAATCTCTGCCTAAAACCCCAGGAGCGGCTCCCAGGCTGAGTGGACAGAGGTGACCTGGTTGGGCCGAGGGTCTGCTTCAGTATAAAGCAACTTCAGGAGTGGGTATCTCCCATTTGTTGGAAGCGCTAAATTGCTTTTGGGGTATACACTAACCCATTTTCTTCTCTATTGCTGTGGCACAGTTGTGCCAGCCAAGAGGGCTACACAGAGGACAGGGGGCTGGGCCGGGAGGGTGCCCAAGTGGGTGCTGCTGGCCATCTTGTCCTCAGAAGATAAGGGCCTCCTCTCCCGCATTTGATGGCCAAGATTGAAGCCATGGAAAGGGCCAAGGCTGAGAAGCAGAAGCATGGTGGCATATTGGGTGCATCGACACCATCCAATTGTATTTGATCAGTGCCACATGAATGGGAGTTGCATTCCCTTTCTGCTAGGCTGCTGCAGCTAGAGGAGTCCGAGGGTGAAGCAGATGCCTAGTCTGCAGGTGGAAGCACAGGATCGGGGTTGGCGGGCTAGCAAGGGATGGGTGAGTCTTCCAATACTGGGGGAATGGGCACTGCTGGTGGGTGCCTGCCAGATAATGCCCACTCAGTGCCTCCCCACCCTGGTGGGAGGGGTGTTAAGATTCATGGGTGGGCAGGGGCAGCACTCTCCTGTTTTGTGGCCCACAGTCTGCAGCAAGGGGCGCAAGGCACAGTGGGTCAAGTATGGAGGGGCCCAGGGGCCATGCCTGGACTGATGGGAAGGCCCCTTGGTGGAACAGAGCACCACTATCCCGGCTGCGGACTTCCCCCATGCTTATATGGAATGGACCCTCCCCCAGGGGATCACCTTCTCCCGGCCACGAAGACTAAGATTTGGAAAGGTATCTGGATACGTTTACACTCCTCTTTCAGGATGTGGAGGTGAAGTGGAGTGTGAGGAATTGACCCTGGGGAGTTTGAGAAAATTAAGTGCACGCAGATTGACAAGAACTTCGATAACTGGCTGTCGGCTTATACTATTTATATGGATGTGGTGATGCAGGTCTACCCAGGCCAGGGGCCAGCAGTGGTAAAGTATCAGAACCTCATACACAGGGTATACAAGGAATATTCACAGGCTGCCTGGCTGCATTACGATGAGATGTTTCGCTCATGGGTGGCCTTGTTACCTTGGGACCAAGAGCACCAACAGCTCTGGTCTCAATGCATGGGCCTTGCGGTAGCCATTTTAGGCCAGTATGCAGGTAGTGGGCACCTGGTAGCATGTTCACACGTTGGAGATGGGTGGGAAGCTGGCAATAAGCAGGGGAATCTGCCCTGCTTCATCTGCTGGGACTTCAATGCCTTGGCGAAATGTTTGAGGAAGCTGTGCACATTTAAACACGCTTGCAGCACGTATGGCAGCACATGCCCTGCATCCTCCTGTGGCAAAGGTGGCCCTGGGGAGAGGAAGCCCACTTTTCAGCTTATATTTAAATAAAAGTCCTAGTTTAACCCATAACTTGTGTGGTGTTTCATTTAAGGGGCGGGTGGGCAATGAAGGAATACTGAAGAGAGAGGAGAAGAGCTATAGGAAACAGATGAACATGAAGATATAAGAAGGGGATAAGCTAATGAGTCAGTTCTGACAACAGGCAAATCTTCACAACAGCTATGAATTTTGCACATGAAACCACCTGTGCATGATACACACGCACAAAGAGACAGACATTCACCATTAACACAGGTTAAATTATTTCCTCCTAAAAGCAACACTGTCAGTGGCAAGAATATGTCAATAAAAGAAAATAGACTCCTTCTTAAAAATTTATGGTACCATCTACTATCAAAAAATTCTATAAACTGAAAGCTATTACCTTGGTAAACTGGCAATGAAAATTACTGCCTCGCCCTATAGGGCCAGTTTTATTTATTTATTTTCTTTTAAAAATATTTTTTGGCCTAGCAGCCCCGGGTATAAATATTTTTTAAAAAGAACTATCCAGCATCAGGATGGATTGTTGTCATTTTACAGTGTACTGCACATATGTGGCACGATATTCACCATCTTCCCAGGCAGCAGTTTTTGAGTGCAGTCCTGGTTTAGTAACACAATTTCAGGTGACAGTCCCTTCGCAGTAAAGACCACTGTTTAAAGCTCTTCTCCCACTATAACCAACATAAGATGGAGAAGCCTAGTAGTTGTCAGCCTGCAGACAGAGCCTGTTATAGCACCATCCTAAGCAGAGTGCCACTCATCTTAAGCCCACTGATTTCATCATAGGCACTTAGTAAGCTAAGTGAGGAGAGTGACTGCAGTTCAGTCCCTGAACAACTGCTTTGCATGCAGAAAGTGCCAGGTTCAATACCTGTAATCTCCTGTGAACAGATGTGACATAGATTCAGGTGGGGTAGCCACCTTGGTCTGAAGCAGCAGAGCACATTTGGAGTCCAGTGGCACCTTTAAGACCAACGAGTTTTTATTGAAGGTATAAGCTTTCATGTGCAAGCACACTTCTTCAGATACAGTGAAACAGAATATATAGGAGGGGGGGTAGTTGCCAGGAAGGACCAATTAGAGTCAAGACAGAGGGCAATTTTGCATCTAGCATTCGCTCCACATTTTCTCAACTGGGAGGGAAAAGTGCAGCTCAAAACCACATTCAAATACCCCGGGCCAATGCTGTACTGACTGCAAAGTTACCCCTGAATGACCATAAAATGGCCATAAATCTATGCAGAAGGTACCATAAAATACAGTGATTAAAGGAAGAGTGTAATGTATTGAAATGATTACATGAATCACCTCATAGGACTCCCCTGTTAAGCTTCGAGCCAGACCAGGGCTCCTCTGAGCGAACTTCCTATTGGTCGCTTCGTAACAGCGACCAATCAGAACGATACCATTCCCTAGGAGGGAAAGACTCCCATTGGTCTTTATTCTAGCAATCTCATTGGTTGTTATTTGTAAATAGGCGTGGCTACATTAGCCCGGTTATGTTTAAAAGGAGCATAAGCTCCCACTGTTTTCTGTTCTGGTTTCTTACTGAGTTAGTGCTTGCTCGTTACTTCCAATAAAGCTGAATCACTTGCTGAATCACTCTACGAGTCCTTTGTTAGCGCGATCTAACAATTGGCGACGAAGGTGGGATGTTAGAGCAGGTAGGCAGCCCTGCGGACATCCACACTTCGGACTCGGAAGAAAGCGAGCAGAGCACAGCAGCCGATCCGGCGGAGGCGCCACCAGCTCCGGTGCCCAAGTCTCCCCCGATGGCTGGAAGCCAGAAGTTCGAGTGCTTCGAACCCTCCTCAGAAGACTGGGACTCCTACCTGTCCAGGTTCGAGTTCCATCTGGAGACCCACGACATCACCGATGAGGCGAAGAAACGAGCATGCCTCCTGAGTTCCTGCGGGAAGGGGACCTTCGACATAGCCAGGTCGTTGGTGGCCCCAACTGATATAAAGACTGTCACCTACGCTGACATCACGGAGAAGCTTAAGGCTCACTATTCTCCACAACCGTCGGAGATCGCCTGCCGGCACGCTTTTTACAAGCGGAACCAGGCCGGAGGCGAGACCATCGCAGATTTCGTGGCGGCCCTTCGCAAAGCCGCACGGCCATGTAATTTCCACAACGTGGAGGAAGCCCTCAGAGACCGTCTCGTCTGCGGTCTCAAAGATGAAAGGCTGCAACAGAGGCTGTTCGCCCGCACCACCCTGACCTGGGCAGTGGCCTACGAAGAGGCCGTGGCCGCGGAAGCAGCGGAGAAGTCCACGAAGGAGGTCCGCCAGCGGGTGGCAGAGCCCAGTATACACGCTCAACGAGACAGCGAGGGCGAAGACGCGGATGATGACGTCAACGCGGTTCGAGGCAAGCGGACCCCAGCGAAGACTACCAACGTCAAGCCTTGCTCCGGTTGTGGCGGGAAACACCAGCGCGACTCCTGTTGGGCTCGTGATGTCGACTGCAGAGCGTGTGGGCGGCGTGGTCATCTGGCCAGAGTCTGCAGATCAGCAAAGAAGGATCCCTCAACTAACAACCGGTCAGCGCAGAGGGGCACTCCAGTCAGCACCCAAGGCAAGACCCGTTCCTCAGCATCGGAAGCAAGCTGCCAGTTGACGGCGACCTTGTCGAGCGCATCGGCCGTAAATCGCACCAGCAGCCAGGGCAAGATCACCGTGACTCCACTCCTCGACGGCCGACCCTGTACAATGGAGGTGGACTCAGGATCGTCCGTGACGGTGATTTCTGCCGCGTCCTGGCGCCAGTTGTTCCCGAACCGAAGCCGGCGGCGGCTCCAGCCTGCGGGAACCAGAGTGTCCGACTTCCAGGGCAACCGAATTCCCTTGGCCGGACGGGACTCTGTTACTGTTGAGTATAAGGGGAAATGTGTTAAACTGTCATTCCTGATTGCAGAGGGAGACCGGGTTAACCTGCTAGGGTTAGATTGGTTTGAGCCATTGGGCATTGGTATTTCTGGGATTAACAGGATGTCTGAAAATAAATGGGGCATGCTGTACGACCTGTTCCCTGATGTATTTGCCGAAGGGTTGGGGAGGTACAAGGGCCCCCCGGTTGCGTTTGACTTAGATCCGTCAGTCAAACCTATTAGGTTGAAGTATCGGAAAGTACCTGTGTCTCTCAAACATAAGGTGGAAAAAGAGATTGACAAACTAGTTGAGCAAGGGGTTTTAGAGCCAGTACCATACAGCAAATGGGAGACCCCGATCGTAACCCCTGTCAAATCAGATGGGTCCATACGACTATGCGCCGATTACAAATGTACGATTAACAAGGCGCTGCAGCAACATTCGTACCCGGTCCCGGTAATAAGCCACATTTTGGCTTCCCTGGGGGGTGGCAAGATTTTCGCCAAATTTGACCTGGCCCAGGCATACCAGCAGTTGCCTGTCACCCCGGAGGCTGCCGAGGCCCAAACAATTGTAACCCACCAAGGGGCTTTTAAAGTGAACAGGCTGCAATTCGGGGTCAACGTAGCACCTGGGATTTTTCAGGGCCTCATGGAACGTCTACTAAGGGGGGTACCTGGCACAGTGCCCTATTTTGACGACGTGCTGATTGCGGGCGGGTCTGAACAGGAACTACTGGACCGGGTTAAAGAGGTCCTCAGGCGTTTTCAAAATGCCGGTCTCAGAGTTAAGCGCTCAAAATGCACGCTCGGGGTGGAAAGTGTGGACTTCCTGGGGTTTCGCATTGACGCAGAGGGAGTCCACCCCACGGATGAGAAGGTATCTGCAATCCAAAACGCCCCCAGGCCGGTGAGTAAGAAGGAGCTCCAATCCTTTTTAGGACTCCTGAATTTTTATCATGCGTTTTTACCGCATAAGGCATCAGTGGCGGCCCCTTTGCACGCGCTTTTGCACAAGGAGGCAAAATGGAAGTGGGGGCAGGCCGAGGAAAAGGCTTTTGTGGGAGTCAAGGAGCTGCTGACATCTAATGCCGTACTCACGCATTATGATGAACACAAGCTCCTGGTGTTAGCTGCTGACGCTTCACCTTTTGGAGTAGGCGCAGTTTTAAGCCATCTGATGCCTGATGGGAGCGAAGCGCCTATCGCTTTTTATTCTAGATCACTATCTGCGGCAGAGCGGAACTATGCCCAGATAGACAAGGAGGGTCTGGCGTTGGTAGCGGCTGTCAAAAAGTTCCATGATTTTATTTTTGGCAGACGATTTTTGCTGGTCACTGACCACAAGCCGCTACTGGGGATTTTTGCGCCCGATAAGCAATTGCCAAACATCATGTCCCCACGCATGCTTAGATGGGCGATATTTTTGCAGGCTTATGATTTTGACTTAGAGCACCGGCCTGGGAAAGCGATTGGGCATGCGGATGCCCTCAGCCGGTGCCCGGTGCCGGACATTGGCGCAGACCCTGCCCCCGCCTGTGAGGTCTTGGCAATTGAGGAGCTTCCTCGACCCCCGGTATCATCCAGGGACATTGCAGCACACACGGCCAAGGATAGCGTGCTGTCCCGAGTATTAAACTGGGTTTGGAGGGGGTGGCCGGTTGGAAGCGTTGAACCGGAGTTCGGCCCTTACAAAAGCCGTCAAAATGAACTATCCATTTCTAAGGGCTGTGTATTATGGGGGAACAGGGTGGTGGTTCCTGACAAACTCAGGACGAGAGTGTTAGAGTCGCTGCACGAGGGTCACCCCGGTATGGTACACACCAAAGCGTTGGCCAGAGGGTATGTCTGGTGGCCGGGGCTGGACAAAGAGATCGAAGAATGGGTACGAGGGTGTCCCAAATGCCAGCAAGTCAGACCCGATCCCCCACAAGCTACACCCCAAGGCTGGGAGTCATCTGGTAAACCCTGGGCCAGATTGCATATAGATTTTGCTGGCCCTCTCCAAGGGCAAATGTTCCTAATTGTGGTGGACGCTATGTCCAAATGGCTGGAGGTCGTGCATATGAAATCGACCACATCACTTGCTGTGATCCATGCGCTCCGCCGACTTTTTGCCACCCACGGGTTGCCTGACGTCATCGTCAGTGACAACGGGCCTCAATTTGTGTCTGAGGAATTTAGGCTCTTCCTCACGAGTAATGGCATACGCCAAATGACTTCGGCCCCTTTCCATCCGGCATCTAATGGCCAAGCCGAACGGATGGTCAGGACGGCCAAAGAGGCCCTGGGTAAAATGGACGAAGGGGACTGGAGCCAGAGGCTGGGCTCCTTTCTTTTGCTGCAGCACACCACCCCCTGTAGTGCTACAGGCCGTAGTCCGGCCGAATTGTTAATGGGGCGGAGACTCACGACCCGTTTGAACCGAATGCACCCAGACCTCACTGAAGAGCAATCCGAGCGTACCACGGCGCAACCGAAGGTGCGCATGTTTGAAAAAGGGGACAAGGTTTTCGCACGAAATTATGCAAACGGGCACTTATGGCTTCCTGGGGTTATATCCGACTCTGTGGGTACTCGAATGTATGTGGTGCAGTTAGCTGACGGTCGAATATGGCGGCGCCACATAGATCAGTTAAGGAGACGTTGGGCTAGGGACAGCGCTGACTCTCCGACGGCTGAATCCCCTGATGTCGAGTGGACACCCCCAGAGCAGGCGGTGAGTACCGAAAGGCCCGGTACTGTCCCCGAGTCAGGGCAGAACCCTGTGTGCGGGGCTGAAATCCCAGTCGAGTCTGTGCCTGATCCAGGCTGTAGTGAACCCCACTCTGACCCACAACCTTGTCTGCCCATGGAGCCTGCACCGCTCCGCAGGTCCCAGCGTTCGCGGCAAATGCCGACTTATCTGAAGGACTATGAGTGTAAATACTGTTGGAATAACTGATGTACAAAGGTTGATTGCATGTTTGTAAATAATAAAACAATTGGGATGATGGCTTAACTTAGGGGGGAGGAATTGTAATGTATTGAAATGATTACATGAATCACCTCATAGGACTCCCATGTTAAGCTTCGAGCCAGACCAGGGCTCCTCTGAGCGAACTTCCTATTGGTCGCTTCGTAACAGCGACCAATCAGAACGATACCATTCCCTAGGAGGGAAAGACTCCCATTGGTCTTTATTCTAGCAATCTCATTGGTTGTTATTTGTAAATAGGCGTGGCTACATTAGCCCGGTTATGTTTAAAAGGAGCATAAGCTCCCACTGTTTTCTGTTCTGGTTTCTTACTGAGTTAGTGCTTGCTCGTTACTTCCAATAAAGCTGAATCACTTGCTGAATCACTGTACGAGTCCTTTGTTAGCGCGATCTAACAAAGAGAAAGCGGCATGAAGTATGGAAGTTACCATAAAATCCGATGATCAAAGGAAGTGAAAGCAGCATGCATGCAATGCAGAGGGGAATTTCTGTTCCAATGTGAGTTTCGTAAAACAGTGGAGGGAAAAGCCAATGCAGAATCAAGCAGAGACAGAAACAAAATTGAAATTACCAGTCCATACATATAAGGAGCTGCGGTGGCTCAAGTGGTTAAGACGCTGAACTGCAGGCTGTGGAAGGTCAGTAGTTCAGCAGTTCGAGACCCAGTTGCTGCAAGACGGAGTGAGCTCCGGTCTCTAGTTCCAGCTCCTGCCAACCTAGCAGTTCGAAAGCAAGAAATTGCAAGTAGACAAATAGGTACCACTTTGGTGGGAAGGTAACAGCGTTCCGTGCGCCTTGGTGTTTAGTCATGCCGGCCACATGACCACGGAAATGTTTCCGGACAGCGCTGGCTCTTCGGCTTTGAAACGGAGATGAGCACCGCAACCCTAGAGTCGGATTCAACTGGCTATTGAGCAAGGGAACCTTTACCTTTACATATAGGTAGAGAGTGAGCAGTAAATGATCATACAGCATAATTAAGATGTTTAACAGATTCAAGGATCAAACAGGAATAACAAGCTTAGTTTATGTCGTTACCATTTGTTTGGGTTCAGTTATGGGGGGAAACAGTGAAGGAAATGAATATGTCAAAATTGGAGACTGATGTATCAATCATGGAATGCTGAGAGTACTTAACTGATGTATAAATTAGATAAGTTATAGAAGATATGAGATTTTTTTATTTATTTATACACTACCTTTGTCACAGGGTGGGGCTCAAGGCAGCTTATACATAGTGAGTCACTACAGTCAAAAAATGAGACAATCAATAATCAATGCATTAGGATTGTATGAGTCTGGAACCAACCAGAAACAGCCAAAACATAGCACAAGTATTAACATGACACATTAAGTGATACAAAAAAGTACATAATAGGATCCTATGCACCATAAGCTATACACAGCTGTATAAACCACAGTCCCTAATCATTTATCCAAGTAAGTTTGTGAACCATTTTGTAAAGTGCAGCCCTGTTCCCTACAACTACACAGAAAAGCCCTCTCGAATAGCTCAGTTTTACACAATTTGTGGAAAGTCAGGAGGGGGGGGGGGCCTTTGCTGACGCCTTAGGCAGGCCGTTCCATAAGATGAAAGCCACAATGGAGAAAGTTAGATGAGTTAGAGTTGGTGCCTGGATTTGCTTCTTTCCCTCCACCCTTTTTATTTCCTTGTCAGGTGTTATTTTGAACCACGGTCAGCATTCCCTGCCAACCTAGCAGTTCGAAAGCAAGAAATTGCAAGTAGATAAATAGGTACCACTTCGGTGGGAAGGTAACAGCGTTCCGTGTGCCTTGGTGTTTAGTCATGCCGGCCACATGACCACGGAAACGTCTTCGGACAGCGCTGGCTCTTCGGCTTTGAAACGGAGATGAGCACCGCAATCCTAGAGTCGGATTCGACTGGCTTTCGAGCAAGGGAACCTTTACCTTTACCTTTACAGCATTCCCACATACTGAAGTGGGGCAGCTTCTGGGGCTCAGGGTTCCTGGCAAGGCCCACTGCTGCCAGCAGCACCCATGCCCACTCACTCACTAGTGTCCCACCACCCATGCTCCCTGCTGCACACACTGCCCAGTGCCACTGGGATGGGTCTGCAGGAAGCTGTGAGCTTAGGCAGTGGGAGCTGAGAGGTATGAAAGTGTGTGGGAGGGCATGAATACCTGTTGGTGGGCAGAGGAGAGGAGGGGGGCTGGGAACCGGGAACTGGAAATCTCCCCAAAAACCTGGAACCGGGTCTATTTTGAATTGTAAATACCTTGGATGCAACAGCAGAAAGGTGGTGTATTGACATATCAAGTACATAAATAAAGATCTCCAGTAGTGGGTGCTGGAGAATAACCCTCTCTGCCTGAAACTCTGAAGAGGAACAGCCAGAAGGAGTTAACAGGACTGAGCTAAATGGCCAATGGTATGATTCTCAAGAAGCCAACTTCATATGTTCCAGCTAGGAGGGTAAGCAATTTGAAACCAAAATGGGATTGAATCAGGGGGTTGCAGAAGCTCCTTAGTGCCTGCCATTGCATGTGACTGCAGCATATTGGTATGAGAAACACCAAGGATTGCATCCCTGCAGCATACTGGGAAGAGAAGCACCAGGGACAGGTGCACTGAGAGTGTGAAATCTCAAGGGGCATAATCATACAAACTCTTTTGCCCTCCTTTCATGCCCCCGAAATTGCCGGAGAAAAGTGGGACAGAAAAATGCTCATGAAACACAGACAGTCATTGAAGGCTCATCAGCGCTACTGTTAATGGATCGATGTCAATGGCAGAAATTCTTGTGACAGAGAGAGGCCATCAAAAGGAAATTATTTTTGCATTCTCTGAGCCTCAGTAGGATTTTAACCAACCTCCTAAAGATGAAAAGCTTCCCCATCTTCAATCCGGTCCCATGAGCTTCCCCCTCTCAACCTTGAAAGAGGAAGTTGTTGCTGATGTAGCAGGGCTGGAAGGAATATTTCTGCTGTAGCTCCATCTGGGTCAGCTCTGCATTGACTTCATTGCCAGACTTGAAAGGAAGTAGACTGAGAGTTCAGGGCAGGCCACCATGAAGAAGCGAAAACAGCAGAAAAGCGAGGGTGGTGGTTTTATTCTGGGGTGTTAGAATTTGGAGCATCTGAACAGTCTCATTCCAAGCAAAAGGGAAGAAAATAAAGAATCTCTCCCTTATTATAAAAGAGTAGTGGGTGCCAGAATTCTAAAATTGGCCCCTTTAGTGTTAGGCCGAAAAAACTGCCACTCGGAAGACACTGGCTGGGTTCATTGGCTGCTTTGTGCAGTCCCGGCCAGCGTTCCAAGGTCATTTACATATGGAAGCTGATTGGACTACACTCCATTCCACACCTCAAACTCACCCCCCCCCAAGGCAGTTGGAATTTTCAGTTGGGAGAGGAGAATGATGTCAGCTGCTCCCTAGGCAGAGGCTGTGTGTGTGTGTGGGGGGGGGGGTTGTAAAGACAGACAGGCAGATAAACGTTGGCTGATGGTTGCCAACTCCAGGTTCGAACTCCAGGACATAGGGTTGCGAACTCCAGGTTGGAAACTTCCAGGATATTTTAGGGATGAAGCCTGCTGAGGGTGGGATCTGAGGAGGAGGAGGAAGAGGGGGACCTCAGACAGATACAATGCCATGCTGTCCACACTCCAGACAAGCTGTTGCCAGTCTCCAGGTGACAGCTGGAGAGATCTTAAAGCTTTGGTGCTACTTCAAAGTTCCCCAGGAGCCCAAAACAGAGTAGTGTTTTGGAAAATCTTGAGGAATTGTTTGGTGCATTTACGATGGGGCTCCTGGGGAACTATTGTTGCCAATCTTGGCCCAGCAGCCATCAAACCATTCTCTTCAACCCCCTGCTGTGCAG